>NC_135569.1:17276756-17579256 GCF_964340395.1 Glandiceps talaboti | reverse complement strand
AATGACTTGTCAAATTGACATTAATTACATTGCATTAATGTTAGTAGTTAGTATTAATGGTATTTAATGTATTCCAAGTAGAGCCCCATCAAATATAACACAAATTTGTTCATCCATTTGTTGGTTAAAATCTTTCCCCCCCCCCCCCCACACACACACACACATACATACATTTTCAGACCTACATGTATAATAGTGTGCATAGGGTATGGCATAATCTTGGCTTTAAATCCTCTTCATCCAACTACCCTGACAAAATCTGCAATGAATATTTTGAATTGAAGAATTTGACAAATATTACCACATTTTTAAAAAACAAAATGTTGATATTTAGTACCATGGATTAGAATATACTCTTGCCTTGCCTAGCTTCTTATTGATACAACCCTATTAGTAGAGACTAAACTTGTATTGTGTTTGGATCAACTACTTGAACTAGTCAACTAGTGTAGTATCCTCAGTTAGTAAAAGTTCATACAAGGCTATAGACATGTATGTCCATTATTATCCATTCATGCCATCATTACTGTTAGAGGGCGCTGTATTAAAGGGCGCTGTATTTTGTATGTGTTCATTGTTACCCATTCATGTCATCATTGCTGTTACAGGGTGCTGTATTTTGTATGTGTTCATTGTTACCCATTCATGTCATCATTGCTGTTAGAGGGCGCTGTATTTTACATAGGTCCATTGTTATCCATCCATGTCATCATTGCTGTTAGAGGGCGCTGTATTTTGTATATATCCATTGTTTCCATGTCATCATTGTTGTATTTTGTATATGTCCATTGTTATCCATTCATGTCATCATTGTTGTTAGAGGGCACTGTATATCATGTCTGTTGTTATCTATCCATGTCATCTTTGTTGACAATAATTGTTTTACCATCATCATAACCATTTACTTTAGAAAGTGTTCTAATATATTTAGGATTTGTTGACCATAAATATTCATCCAGAGTCCTCTCAGTACACTTTGCAATAAAGCGAATGAATGGTCTAACGTCTCCTCTATTAGCTTTCTCAAGATGGTCATAGTACTCATGTCTGTCACCATACTTGATGGTTACTGGTGGAAAGCCTGCTCTCATTAGAATCAGATTCATCAAGAGACGTGAAGTTCTTCCATTGCCGTCAAAGAAAGGATGTATATATACTAGTTTATAATGAGCTAATGCTGCAAACTCTATGGGATGTAGTTCTAAAACTTCCTCTGAATTTAACCACATTGTGAAGTCATTTAATAATTCTTCTAGTTGGTCTGGTGGTGGTGGTACATGACTACCAACAAACACCTGTGTGTTCCTAACTTTACCAGCATCTAATGGTTCAGCATTACCTAAAACACGTTTATGTATATCTAATATATCTTTGACAGTAAATGAACCCATTCTAGACACTAAACTATTATTAATATATTTCAATGCTGCATCTAAACCTAAGACTTCATTATGTTCAATAATACTTTTGCCTGTTACAGCCATTCCTGTTTCAAGAATAGCTCTAGTCTGTGCAAGAGATAGTGTATTTCCTTCTATAGCATTGCTGTGGTAAATGTGTTGGTAATACATCTCTAATTTAGCCCTCTGTAAAGCTGCATTGTGCTCTGGAATTCGGAAAAGCTCGTCTCGTTTCATATCAATATGATTGAAATTCCTCTGGTCTATTTCCTCTACAAGCGGTTGTGTTCTTTTGCGGTTAATCAGTGCTTTGCCATGAGTTGGTTCAACCATTAGAGCACATGTATAGAAGTGTTCAGCCTTCACAATATCCTTTCCCTCCAATTCAATAAATTCACCATATTCATTGAGAGCATCAGCATGATTTGGATCCAATGCTAATGCATGTTCAAATAGTTTATGTGCTTTAGCTCTCTTTCCATCAATCTTAGCATCCAATGCTTGATGAAGAGCAGCAAGGGCTTCACCTTTTATGTCTGTGTAGAAAAAGAGAGAATTTTATTACATGTAACATGCAATGTATATACCAGATACAGAGTTTATTACATGTAACATGCAATGTATATACCAGATACAGAGTTTATTACATGTAACATGCAATGTATATACCAGATACAGAGCTTATTACATGTAACATGTAATGTATATACCAGATACAGAGCTTATTACATGTAACATGCAATTGTATATACCAGATACAGAGTTTATTACATGTAACATGCAATGTATATACCAGATACAGAGTTTATTACATGTAACATGCAATGTATATACCAGATACAGAGTTTATTACATGTAACATGCAATGTATATACCAGATACAGAGCTTATTACATGTAACATGCAATT
This sequence comes from Glandiceps talaboti, assembly GCF_964340395.1. NCBI lineage: Eukaryota > Metazoa > Hemichordata > Enteropneusta > Spengelidae > Glandiceps > Glandiceps talaboti. The sequence continues at coordinate 17,576,947 of NC_135569.1, read as the reverse complement.
GTATATACCAGATACAGAGTTTATTACATGTAACATGCAATGTATATACCAGATACAGAGTTTATTACATGTAACATGCAATATATTATATACCAGATACAGAGTTTATTACATGTAACATGCAATGTATATACCAGATAGTTTATTACATGTAACATGCAATGTATATACCAGATACAGAGTTTATTACATGTAACATGCAATGTATATACCAGATACAGAGCTTATTACATGTAACATGCAATTGTATATACCAGATAGAGTTTATTACATGTAACATGCAATATATTATATACCAGATACAGAGTTTATTACATGTAACATGCAATATATATACCAGATACAGAGTTTATTACATGTAACATGTAATGTATATACCAGATACAGAGTTTATTACATGTAACATGTAATGTATATACCAGATACAGAGCTTATTACATGTAACATGCAATTGTATATACCAGATACAGAGTTTATTACATGTAACATGCAATGTATATACCAGATACAGAGTTTATTACATGTAACATGCAATATATTATATACCAGATACAGAGTTTATTACATGTAACATGCAATGTACATACCAGATACAGAGTTTATTACATGTAACATGCAATGTACATACCAGATACAGAGTTTATTACATGTAACATGCAATATATTATATACCAGATACAGAGTTTATTACATGTAACATGCAATATATATACCAGATACAGAGTTTATTACATGTAACATGCAATGTACATACCAGATACAGAGTTTATTACATGTAACATGCAATATATACACCAGATACAGAGTTTATTACATGTAACATGCAATATATATACCAGATACAGAGTTTATTACATGTAACATGCAATGTATATACCAGATACAGATTTTATTACATGTAACATGCAATAGGGCCAATATCATAGGGCCTGCGATCCTCGAGTGGATCCAACTCTAATATTTTCAAGTTCATGTTGAAACTGATTTCAAAGGTAACACTGTCAATCTCAAACGCTCTTCTTCTTCCAGATGGCCAAAAATCACCGTCACGTCTGACGGCTAGTTATGAAACCCCTGCTGGCGAATTTTACATATGCACATCGTTTTTACAACCATACTTTAAAAGTTTGCTTCCCTTGATCTATCATACCATGGAAGTATACTTCCATGATTATACATACTGCACTGTACGTACGATGACGTCGAGAACAATGGTGTTGTTAAATGGTTGACACTTCAGCTTGACCACCCGAACATGGTTGCTATGCACTCAATGGTGTCTCCCGCGAGGCGGATAATGGTCTATTGGGGTGCTAACTATGCATCGATGCACTGTTGTTGCATCATCAAAGCATCTGCAGAGGTCGCGTTAACGCGTTATTTGTGCGTATTTGACGCACTATTTGACACTTGGGACGCCTTTTTTTGGATGTATGCGTCACTGAGGACGCGTCATAAACAGGGGACAAATGGGGCTTACTGTTGGCAAACGTACGGTTATCATCTTTGCTTCGAAGTTGTAGAACAGACATCGTGGAATTAGTCAGTTCTGATTGTAACTATTTATATGTGCAGTGTGACCTGTGAAATTTGAATATGACCCATCGTATAAAAAACGTTCCAACAGTTTCATGTGCCCCATGACCATTTCCTAACGTGCCGAGCACGTCTTGGGTAGTTTAGAAACTACGTGATATTATAATTACTTATCCACGTGATTAGTTACTTATTAACAGACATGGTTTGGCAGAGTTTCCATCGATAGCACGGCCTTACGCTGCGGTGAAGCATCTTCCCTCACGGGCGAACCGATGATTAAATAGACCACATCGGTGGACAGTAATCTATGCTGAAGCCTTCACGTTGATAAATTCATACTGCCAAGTCGCCATTTCATTCTCACTAAAACTGAAACTTATTTTGAGCTTCGTTACGGGATCGAACGCATTACGTGAATTTACAGTGAACATGGCACACGTAAGGCGTCGTTCAAGAATAAACGATTGCAACGTAGCGACACAAAATTTGTATCGAACTTTTACAACTGTGTTTCTGTCAAATTGAAGTTCACGCTGTCGTTCATACTTTATCATTCATGTCATGGAACTTAGTTTATTCATTGCGGTTTTGTATCATGGGGTAGTTTTATGTACTCCGTACTCCAAGAACCGCCCTAACATTAGCTCTGGATTTATACGCTATGGGGTTTCGACACATCTTCTCCCACTCCGCTGTATATTCATCCGGAGTTCTTTCTCGGAGCACATATTTATAGAGAGTGATTACCATAGAAAATCGAAAGTCGAGAAAGATGAAGTTAAACCTCTGTATAGCGTATTCTTGCATATAAATGTTTTCTTTTTGGAAGTACAAACTATGTACTTGTATACGATGTGCGGTAGAATGACACTGATGTGTTCATGTATTTACATTTGTAAGGTATTTAGTGTACATCTGAAAGACATGTAGTGACTGTGTGCATGCAAATTTGGAAAAGACGCACCGTAATAGGATTTTGACGCTAATTTTGGCAGGAACGCGTCCCAGGGGACGCATCAGAAAAAAAGCTACCGCGACCTCTGATCTGCATGGAACAATGCTCGCATCTCTCATACAGAATAAACAGCACTTTATGCGCACATGCTAATGTGACTTAGTAATAATCATGTACATGTACTCTGCTATCAAGATTCAATGTTTATAATGATACAATGTATGCTGATGCATTGTTAACTTGATGCATCATTAATGAGATGCTCTGTGGACACCTCAAAGGTGCAAATTGAATGCTGTTTACATACACTAATCCCCAAGAACATTGTTCATGAATTTTTCCAGCATAATGCTTTGAAGATGCAAGCACAGTTCTCTTGTTTCCTCTCACATTGATTCGTGCAATTCATTGTTACAGGGTATACCTTAGTACTCTATAAATCGCATTCAACATGTACAAAATGTTGCAGCCAGAATTATTACACGTTCGAAACGTCATGTTCATATCACACCACTTCTACAGGAATTACATTGGTTGCCAGTATGTCAACGTATTATTTATAAGATCTTAGTCATCACTTTTAAATGTCTTCGTGATTCAGGTCCTCCATATCTTAGTGAGTTAGTCAGTCTCTATGTCCCGTAGTCTTGCTGCTAGACGTTCAGGCTTTCTTTCGATGCTATAACTATAAGCGAATGAAGTTCGCATGTGAGGGCTTGCCCGAACAGTCTAGCGAATGTCATTTTCAGACCGGACATTCCATTGAGATTACGATAAGCGGTGGGTTGGGCCATATATGCATATATATACTTTAATATATTCAATCTCTGCATGCAGGTGTTGACAAACACATTTATGTCATTACTATGTCTTATCAGTTTATGGTAATTGTGTTTGATGAGTGTGTAGACATTATCATTCATACATTTTAGTTAACGCATTGGTGGTTATTTTTACAAGCCCCTCCTTAAAATGAATATGCATGAAAATTTAGCTATTGTCCTCTGTTTGTGCTTGTCGCTAATACAGTTCTCTGATTGGCAGTTATTTATATCCTGATGACATTCGCTAGACCTCGAATGTTCCATCCTTGATAGCGTTGTTCGGCTGTGTGTCGTATTTTATCGGAAGAACATCCCAGAGCTAGCTGATAGACTATATGTCCCGGGGCATAGTCTACGTTCTACTGACCATTTTAAACTTTAATAGTAACGTTACAACTTGGACAAAAAAAAACATGGTGACAGGGCTTCAGTGTTGCTTCACCAGTTTTATGGAATGCTCTCCCTCTCCAAATCCATCATTATAATAATTTTAATATTTTAAACGTATGCTGAAAACGCATCTTTTTAACCGTGTCTTCTTTTAAATGTCACCGTTTTAGTTTTTGTATTTTTTATGAGTGTTTTGTATTTTAAGCAGCTCTGATCACTGTCTCTGTGGATATTAGGTGCTATGTAAATTTCTATTATTATTATATTATTATTTGTATATGTGCCGCCCTTTGGGTGTGTTTTTTAGCCCTTTGGGTGTGTTTTTTAGCCCTTTGGGTGTGTTTTTTAGCCCTTTGGGTGTGTTTTTTAGCCCTTTGGGTGTGTTTTTTAGCCCTTTGGGTGTGTTTTTTAGCCCTTTGGGTGTGTTTTTTAGCCCTTTGGGTGTGTTTTTTAGCCCTTTGGGTGTGTTTTTTAGCCCTTTGGTCTAAAATGGGGTGTTTTTTTCGAGCTGAAGAGTCTAAAATGGGGGTTCCTTTGCATTTTTTTTATACTTTGCTCGGTCTAAAACCAAATCATAAGTGCCATTAACTGCCCAAAAATGTTGCCTCATAAGGAAAATGTATTTAGGGCTAAACTTTTATCTTTTAAAAACCTGTAATGGTCTAAAATGGTGGCCACACACCCCTTCCAGAGCTGGCCACTGGTACCACACCAGGGGGCCTTTGCCCCACTAGTTGGAAACATTGTCAGAACACTGAATGAAGAAATCTGTATTTTCATCAAATCTCTCCATTCATTCATTTGTATTTCTAATATTGTAATGGGTTCCTAAGTAAAATGGATAAAAAATACTGAAATAAATCTAGAAATCTACACTATAATAAAATGCACATTACGTGTACACAAAGTTGAAACTAAAAATAGATAGACATGGTTTCTGAGTCAAGACACATGTAATGTCACACTATAGACTTGATTAGCAGGATAATCTACATAAAATAATCTAGAACAATTCATTGAGAATGACATAGTCCCCGCTATAATTGGGTTTTAAGGAATTATCACTACTCTGATCACGCAACAACATTTGTGAACCTAAAACAAACAGACTTAGATATGTTGTGTGTGCTTGTTGGACATGGAATATGCCTCCAACAATAAAGGATTGGTTGGGTATGGGGTAATCATATCACGATGAAAATGGAGTCTGAGTTATGGCTTTGGACATGGAAAATTCACAAACAAAATGGCTGCCAGGCAGCCATATTGGATCGTATTACGACGAAAATGGATATGCACATGTATGTCATAGAACACTGTCCTAATACCAACTTTAACCCTTTCACCACCAATTCCCGCTATTGCGGGAACGCTCTAGGGCGCCCACCAATTCCCGCTATTGCGGGAACGCCAAAGTTCATTCACCTACCTCGCCGTTAAGCCGTTTAACGGCAGCTATTGCTGCAAAAATTGCTGCCATAACTAGTTCCACACATGCGTATTAGCCTTGTTTATCTACACAGCCATTTTGAAAGCATGACAGTGAACGGTATCTCGAGTACGATCCAAATGACGAGCGATCGTAATTTTTTGTGCGTTTTTCGCTCACGAAATCGAATTTCAACATGGCGGAAGTAATTAACGGCTCTCATAACATGGCCTACGATATAAATTATGTCACTATCTTTGGATATTTCGACAGAATTTGACTTGAAATACATCGTTGAATACAAGTGTTTAGCTATGGGAACACATTGTACTTGTATGGAAGCATCAAATTCCCGCTAAGGCCGTGTGAGCTGCCGACGGCAGTTTACGGTTGAATTTTTGAATGTCGTTCAAATTTACGCAATCTTGTGACCGTGCCGACGCCCATGCTAACGTTCTGGGGGTAATTTTGGGCTTTATAGTGGATTATTTTGGTTTTATTTCTTTTTGTTACGGCTCAATAATGACTTGTATTTGTATTAGCTCAGTGTGTAGAGGTCAGTGGAGGGAAACTTACTCGTGATATGGGCGATTTTCCGATCGGATTTTTTACGCGAGTTTTTCAATGTAAAATTCAAATTTCAACATCGCTGAGGCAAAATCTGTCTCCCCTAACATCGTTTGCAATGTAATTAAAGGTGCTGTTCGTAGAAATTTCCACTCAATTTTGACTATGAATACGATGTTTTATACAAGGAGATGGCTGCGTGAACTCGATGCAGTATATGGAAGGATCAGATTATCGCAACGTAACTTCAAAGTCCCGACTGCAGATTTGCTTTTGTGGGTAAACATGTCGGCGAAAAGCGTCACGTTGGCGTCCCGATTCGGACTCGTAAACTACCAACTTGGGGGCATTTTTTACTGATTTTGAGGATAAATTTGGTGATAATTTTTTGTTGTTCCGTCAAATAATGATATATAATTACACAAACTGATTTTTCAGAAGGTATTGGGGCGACGACTTCAGATATTTTTGTCCCTTTGATTGCCGGTGTGGGGCTGACTATTGTGTCGTAATCGGATTAGGCCAAAAAAAAAAATATGTCTGGTTCTGGTCAGCGCGCGCGTGCCCTGAATACCCCCGCGTCGATCCTTTTTTTTTCCGATAATTTTTGCTTTCCCGTTCCTTATTTACAATTCCCCGTCGATCAACACTGTATGCAAGGCTAGCGGAAAAAATTTAACTCGTGTGATGGCGCACTTCTATTTGGTAACGGGTACCCTTTTCTTCTAGTACTGTTGCATACCCATAATCCCCCGTACGATATGTGTACGTAATATGTACGATGAGCGTGGTTGATGGGAATCACGGGAAATAGTGTGTTCACTGTGCTAGGTGGTAAACCGCTCACATGTTTCGAAAATGTCAGAAGTTTGAGTACGTCGTGAGCAATCGAAATGTTGATATCAATTCAGCTGACTTTCGAGGTGTTCTTAGTTCTGGTGATCGTTTCGTTCTGCCTTCTGAATACAAAGATTTTCCTGTAGCGTAAGCAGTTAGCTCTGGATGTATGCGCTACGATGTTCGACACGTCTTTCCATCTGCGATGAGTTGGAAAGACGTGTCAAACATCGTACCGTATACAGACTGCGTATCAGACTGATGATGGACGGTGCTCGAAAGAAAACACTGCCTCCTCTACGTCCGTTGGACAGACCTATTTCTCGTTATTTAACGTTGCAAGTTGCACAATGACATTATACAGTGGTTGCAAGGCAAGACTCATTATCTTGGATGGGATTATAACTGCAAATCGGGATTATAACTGCAAATCACTGGGCGATAAGATAAATTTGTAAATGTGACTAGTGATGCCCTGATGGATGATTGATCCGCATCGTACAAAACTTGCCATACAACAGTGTCAACTTCCAGAGTTGTATGACATCTTCCGAGAGCATGTAAAGTGTCAAAAATGTGTATTTACTAATTTGCCAAAAAAAAAAAAAATTAGGAAAAAAAAAAAAAACGCGCGTCGTCGCACCACTTTAGAAAGTTTACCCTGACCAGAACCAGATTTTTATTTTTTTTTGGCCTTAGTGAGCCGTTAATTATTTTCGTTCAAATTTATTACGACTAAAAATAACATTTTCTGACAAATTTTCGCCGATTTTGACCATTTAACCAGTATACAGAAGTTTTGTAGGAACATAAATGTTGGTAATTTGAATTTTGTTTGTAATATAAAAATTTGGTTTATTTGTGATATGTCAATAAATAAACAACCTATGCTTGTTTTATTAATATTTTATTACATTAATCCATATTTCGGTTATGTGTGTGATATTTGAATTTATGTATTTGCTACTATGATGTAGAAAATTTATTTTCCATTCAAATGATACTTTATTTTTTAAAAATAAGCAACTCTAAGTATTTTTATATCAGTTTGATTACACCACACTCACTCTCACATTATGTCAGTGAGGGGGCTGGTGGACAACACACAATCCCATGAGGCCATTGGTGGTGAAAGGGTTAAATGAGATCTGTTCAAGTATGTCTGAGTTATGGCTTTTGACATGAACATTCGCAAACAAAATGGCTGCCAGGCAGCCATATTAGATCGTATCACAACGAAAATGGATTATGCACATGTATGTCATAGAACACTGTCCTAATGCCAACTTTGAATGAGATCTGTTTAAGCATGTCTGAGTTATGGCTTTGGACATGGAAAATTCACAAACAAAATGGCTGCCAGGCAGCCATATTGGATCGTATAACGACGAAAATGGATATACACATGTATGTCATAGAACACTGTCCTAATACCAACTTTGAATGAGATCTGTTCAAGCATGTCTGAGTTACGGCTTTTTACATGAAAATTCACAAACAAAATGGCTGCTAGGCGGCCATATTGGATCGTATCATGACAACAATGTATATGCACATGTATGTCATAGAACACTGTCCTAATACCAACTTTGAATGAGATCTGTTAAAGCATGTCTGAGTTATGGCTTTTGACAGGGAAAATTCGCAAACAAAATGGTTGCTAGGCGGCCATATTGGATCGTATCATAAAACAAATTGACGTGCATATGTATGCCATAGTATGTTGCCCCTGTACCAAGTTTGAAAAAAATCGGTCCAGGCATCTCCAAGAAACAGCTGCGGACGGACGGACGGACGCACGCACGCACGGACGGACGGACGGACAGACGGAACCCAATCCATAAGTCCCCGTTCCGGACTTCGTCCGCGGGGACTAATTACACTCTAGAAAACATCGAATCATACGTCACGTTTCACATATGTATTAAACTAACCTGGTCTGACCAAAGGTTTTTCTTTGACTGTCATCGGGAAATTGTGCAATCCATAACTTCGGTCGCTTCCCGAAAGCTGTTCTAGCTGCCGAGAATGCCATCGACTTGCGAATCCAAGTTGTGGAATCCATTCGACGGGAATTATTGAAACAAACAGAGTGAACGCTACACCACTGAAAAACACAAGTGCAAATGTGCATCTAGGTACCATGATGTGTCTCTTTTCTCCATCTTTCTTATAAATCTGAAACGACAGAACAACACCTGTCCATTTTGACATTTCGATTATGGATGGCATAACCTGTAAGTGGCTGCGATATTTTCAGCACGCAATAATGGTACAAAAAACAGAATATTTGTTGATTTACTCATATAATAGATTTTAATAATTCTATAAGATATCCATTATTCCAAAAAATTTATAAAATTATTTTAAAAATATACTTTTCAGAAAAAAATATCAAAAAGGTTATAAAATAGAAAATCGAACAACAGGCTGGAAAGATAAAAGTGGTTAGTGATTTGTCGATTAGCGATTGGCTACTGACATGTGGGTGGTCTCGTAGAAGAGCCCCCAGCGGTGAGAGTCTGGGTTATACCATGTATTAACCCAATCCTTCAAACGTACTCGACTCCACGGCAATGTGAACGAAAGCATTCTAAACACACTTTCAGTTACGCCAGCACCATCGAGGGTTATCCAAGAGCATTTGTTAATCTTTCTGTGATAAAGGATGGGTGAGTTTGTATATTCCATGCAGTGACTATATTGACATTTTTTGTAACACAGTTTGTAGTGCCCCACTACAACCTGGGGCTACACCCCCTGGTATGGGTACATGATCAGCACTGGTAGACCAAAACGGAGACTTTCTCCGTATCAGGAGAATTCTCCTGATTGGGGTTCAAAATGATCACCTATCCATGATTCCGAGAGTTCTGTCCCTGATTAGGAGATTTTCTCCACCGTGGGAGACGTTTCCCGATCAGATGACTCCTATGAGATATCCTAGTTATATAGTAGACACTATGTTCATAAAGACACTACTGATGATGATGTCTTGATGATCAACATAATATGTTCCAAATCTCCGATAAAATACATTATTATGATTTCTTATTCATTGTTTTCCAAGAATTTTTAGAAAGACAATTACCAATAACAAATAGCGTAAATGAAATGTAATGTTTTGCTACTGATTACTGTAGGCATATGAAGTTTTACACCAATGGAAAATAGCATTTTTTGATGAACACGCCATAATGAAATCTGGTACATGTACCTTGGCTGACTTGAAAATGCTAATCAGTTTTTCTTACTTCTAAAGTGTACAATAAGGCTTTGACTTGCCACTTTCTTGATAACAGTAATGAAAATTAGACATTGACACTCACACCACTCTTTCTCTATACTCATTTATTTAATTTTGTGAATTGAAAATTAAATATTCACAACATGTGAAAAGGTGAAACATCAACAACTGAATCTCTCTAGATCTTCAGGTGTTACATTATCTTCAAACACCCATAGTTTCTCGAAATTTCCTCTTTTTTTATACCCAAATGATGTACCTGAAAAATAGGAAAATGGTATGCTAAGGAATGACAGACATTTTCAATTTTTGTTCATGTTTCTGAGTATCTTGTGAAGCTAATCTGTACGATGATGAATTAAAATTGTCAATCACAGTGTGGAACAAACCACTCACAAAAGTGGGTTAATTGTAACATCTTGATCAGATAAAAGTAGCACAATGAATACAGGAATCAAATCAGTTTTATTATGAAGTGAGTGATCAACTGCACAAAGCTATCAAAGAATAGATAATAATCAAGCTGACTTAATTAAGTGACAATGAAATCATTTTATTGTGTCACTTATCATGTGATACAATGTATAACATTCATATGTTGCACATTTCTCATACATTGTATGTACTTCTAATAAAGATTGTTTTGTTGAAATCAAATCCTAATTACATACCTGCTCAAACAAGTTTTTTCTCCTTTTCAAGAATGATTGTTGTCTTTTCCTCTTGTCTTTTTCATAATCTATTGTTACGTAGTCTAGCATCTCGACTGGATTGTATCAGCGGACTGAATGAACACATATCCAGTCTCAGACAACTAAAAATAGTGTTTGAGATCCAGTTTCGACAATCTCGTTCCTAAAGGTGTTAATTGTGGTTCGACCCCATAGTGAGCAAATTGCAAACGCCACATGTCAGTACATAAACAAGTATACAAATTGACAAGCCCTCGTCATCCCTCTTTAATATTCATTTGGTACAGCTGTTTTGACTATCACAGGAATTTAGCAGGTAATAACAAGTTCATGTTGTCGTTACCCCACCTCCAGTAAAATCATGTGGGGACACAGCGCCAGTATCATGTTTATATGAACACTGCAGGGGTAAAGCACAGGAATGTGTATGAAAGGAACGAGATTGACTAGACTGAAAAAAAAAAATTACAAAAATTGTGAAGTCTCAGGAGAAATAGTGGATGTGGAAACTGACATCTACTTAAAAAGACTATAAAACTGTTCTTCCAATCTGTAATGGCTGTATTTCTGATAGGAAGAAATAATAACACAGAGACCAATTGGAAAACAATGGAAAACCTGAACAGGACACTCGTAACATGTACATGAAAAAAATATGTAAGAAAAATATTTAAAAAACCTACCTACCCCACCTATTCTAAAATTGAGCGTAATCGGAACCACACAATTTTTTTTATTTGGCCTAAGGCCAGAAAAAAAAAAGCTGTTCAACGTACCCATATTTTTGGCATTTCAATTTTTTTTTTTTTTTATTGGTGATGGGCAAATTATCCTCATGCTGGCTTTGCATGTCAGTGAAATGCACACTTTGTTTCAAAATTAAGGGAATTTCTTTGTATTTTCTGAATAGTACATGCAACAATATACATTTGAGTCAATTCCAAATTATGTACTATCAGTGGTTTACTTGGCTCTGATGATGCATACAAGCATGAATTGAGATAAAATTAAACTGTTGCATATCCAATATTCACTAAACGAAATGAGCAAAACTTTATGACCATGGGAAGGGCAGTCATTGGGCCATCAAAAGTCTGATAGTCTGAAAGTCTTCAAATGTTGTACTCTTTCTTTATTCATGATTTTTTTGGAATCAAATTAAAGTTCAGGAGAAGTCATTTACCACATCTGCAAAATATCTTTCAGCTTTGCCACAACAAAATACACTTCATAGCCAGATAAAATGTACTGCATGTCATAATTGTCTCTCAATTCTGGTATTTTAAAACCACATTCAAGCGTTGTAAGACTTTATAATTATGTTTTTTGTTTGATATTTTATGCCTTTAATGGCCTCCTATATTGTCTTATTTTCAAAAAAGTTTGCATTTTTGAGGATGTATCCTTCCAATCAGTAGCAGTCACGGTAATAATTGTCTTTCTCCCAAAACAAGATGGAAGGTGGCTGACTAAGTACCTCCCTTCATAGGTCAGAGCTAATTATGAGACATCACCTTACAAGTATCCATGTGAAATGCACATCCTTTGTCAAGTAATATCATTTGGACTGTTATTGTAGTTGATTATCACTTATTTTTAATGCATCATTGTACCTGTGCTACCATATATAATTTTATATCTCCTCTATAGTGTAGGTGACAGAAGGAGTGGCTAAAATAATTCTGGAGTTTCATTTAGCGGGTCTTAACATATTTTGAGAGGAGCTACAAAATTTGTTTAACCGTAAATTGTGCACATTTCCTAACTAGAGCTGATGGAAATCAATTGCCATACAGACAAATTGCAAGAGATAAAATCAAAATGAATGAATAAGTACAATGTAAACTCAATTTCAAATGTTTTCCATCATTACATGTGGTTTGTTTTTACATCCTTTGTAAAAAAAATATTCGACCTACCTACAATGTACCTACCGAATGTGTCAGGTTATGTTGCCCGTTGAACATCTTCTTTTTTTTTCTGGCCTAAAGGTATGATTTACAGACTTAAATCTATCTTACTGCTTTCTGTTCATTATAATTATATAAATTAGAATCCATGAATCTTAAAGGATAAGAATGTATTCATTTAAAATTAATCTATTGAGAAAGAGAACACATAGCTATTGCTAGATAATGGAGGTTTTGCAAAAAAAAAACCCCGAAATATTCTGTTCGACAAACAAATAGTAAACTTGGTGTATCCCCATGACATCACAGGAAGTCATGTTGAAGATGGTGACACTTCCTGTAGACTTCATGTTGCTCAGTGAGGACAGTATTGGATCTAAAACGTGTTGTTACTGCATGGACGGGCAGAAGTACAAATGATATTAGCTCGCAAAATGCCTGTAGAAACCAGGGGCAATGGTAAACTTTTTTTGAACAATGGCAAACTTACCTTCGATTTCTACATAGAGTTCATCAACAACATTGCCGAGTTGCACAAACCTGTCAAGTAATGCGCGGAACTACGTTGTCATAAATCTTCCCCGAATCAGGTGACCATTTTTTCTCCCGATCGGGCGTAAGTCTCCGTTTTGGTCTAGTGGGCCTTGCTGATGATGTACCCAGTCTATAGTTTCTAGTTCCTAGTGCCCCCATGCCATATACATATGTATATATGTATGCCTCATTGTCTTGTGAAATAATCAAGTTGACAGCTTTCTTGATCATTTTTGAGTGAAATGAATCCAACGTGGGTGTATATTGTGTCATGGGATTGTCATCCTCTTATGTTTGGTGTCTTCTATGAACAGTATCTACTCTTTTAGTTTTACACAGACAATAGTCCATGGGCCAGAGAGGGTTACCGTTCACCCCCCTCCCCCCCTCCACAAACCTCCAACATAGGTATTTTTTGTTCATTGGAGTCTACTGAATGAGAAACAAAATGTTAACAGTGAAAATTTTGAGATGCACTACCTGTTTGGCCTCGATTTCAAATTACATGTGCGTCCCGGAATGGCGTCAAAAGGTTGAGGGTAGGGGTAACACATTGTCTTCCATATGACACATGCAAGCACGGACTTTATTATCCATTATATATTTGGAAAGCTTAAGAAATTTACTTTCTAATGATATAATGTTTGCCAGGTGCACAGCTAGGGAACTTCTTCAGGATGAACTTCTTCCTCCTCTTGGTATCTTCAAACTTCCAGGTTTCGGCACCTAATGTGGTCGCTCACATCCAGTCAATCAGTCACATCCATATGTTGATACTGAGATCTCCTTTTAATCTCAGCACTAAATCAATGTGTGTAGTCGAATCTGACTTCATTTGAAATTACATGGCAAAGTAAATGAAATGCACACAAACTTAATGTACAGTTTATATGAGTTCATTCTTTCTTTAATTGTCTAATAATAATTTACTTCCAAATAAAGTTGCGATATTGGTGATCCTTTTGATAATGATTGATAACATTATTCCAAACAATATCGAAGTCTCTTTGTTGATGAATCGCAATGAATTTAGAGTTATTTAGTCATTGAATATATAAACAATGAATTTAGAGTTATTTAGTCATTGAATATATAAACAATGAATATAATTTAGAGTTATTTAGTCATTGAATATATAAACAATGAATTTAGAGTTATATAGTAATTGAATATATAAACAATGAATTTAGAGTTATTTAGTCATTGAATATATAAACAATGAATATAATTCGCATATGTAATAAATTTGCATGACTTAAGTATGTTCAAGGTGACTCATTGAGACAACATGCATGTTATGAATCAAAATCAAAATAATCGACTCTCAGTACCATGCTGGAAAGCAAAACATACAATAAGACGACTCATTGTTTTCCAAGATAAATTACAATCATACTGAAGATATTTTATGATATGAAGCTAGCCTGCCTTCTTTATTAGTTAAAACATCATTTTCAAAGCACTTAGTATGTTTTCCGTTGTACAGTTTCACTTTGATCATGGCCACACTTGTACCACTGTGGGGTCGGTGGGAACTCTGATCCGGTAATTGATCGGGGAACACGTTAACAGCTTGTGTGTTCATTTTGACATGGGTGATGAATGCATAGACCCTCATGTAAACGTCGGAAATGTTACGACTATTGAATAAAATATGTACTTTTCTGACAAAAATCCCAGTGGGTAGGACGAAAATTCCAGAGTGTAACTTACTATAGAGTCAGAATTTGTCGTACAGTGTGTAACAAATTCCATATTTGTGCATTTTTAAATCAAATATGTTCATTATATATTCATAATTTTGACCGTCCCAAAGAAGCAAGTTTTACAAGGCAATAACTCGGCTAAATCTCGCTCAATTTTCAAGCTGTTTCTGCAGAAATTGTCGACATCTGGTTGAAAATAACACTATCGACCCTTTGACCCATACAAATGTACCAATGAGGTGGTGCTGTTTAAACAACAAAACACTGATATAGTACCCAAAGAGAGACTTCGGTAGCTTTCGGTGTAACGTTGAAAGTGCTAGAGACCCTTGTAGTGTACCTGAATGAAAGGCAAGACACCTCAATGACTTTTAGTTTAACAGAAAGTTTGAATCTTGTACTTTCCAAACATACACATGATCACAGGCACTCGACTCGAGATCTATGAATAAATGGATATTGAATAAAGTGATGCTAAGTTTACAAACTAAATATCTAATGTTTCTAAGTATGTATGCCATGTTGTGTGTCGTAAGAATGTGGTGTGTTCTATGTGACTTCTGAATGTACATTGTACACTGTGTACAATAGCCTATCTAGCCTACATGTATAGTACATACATTGTACACTGTGTACAATAGCCTATCTAGCCTACATGTATAGTACATGTATACTCAGCATTACAAATACTCCATAATGAATAAAAATGTATTACATGACTGCATGTCAAGTATGATTTTCATTTGTCCATGGGCTAGATACAAAATGTAAATGGAAACACCAGATTTAAACTGAATGCCTCTCGTAAGGGAATCACTAATTATGCAAATTGGTCATTAAAAATTTAAAAAACTATGGTAACAGGCTTTTTTTGGACAAGTGTGCTTTCTTAGGTTACTGTATATGCCAAATTATATGGAATTTGAAGAGTGCATGATACTGCTTCATTGCTGAATATCGTTCGTTATTCATTAAAGGTAAAAGTTGTATCAACAATGTCTTAGCACAGGTGTGTATTATTATAGTTGATATATGTACCATATTATATGAAATTTGAAGCTTTTTTAAAATATAGCGTAGTTACCTAAAATCATTAATTATGCAAATTTTTCATTAAAACTGTAATCCACAGATTCAAAGTTTTTAGGACATATGTACTCTGTTATGTTTAACATATGTACTAAATTGTATTGAAATTGAAGTATGCAGTCTTAAGATATAGCCTAATTACTGAAAATCATTAATTATGCAAATTATTCATTAACAAGTAAGGTACATTAATACACTTTATAGGACATATGCGATTTGTTATGGTTAACATATCTACTGAATTATATTGAAATTGAAATATGTACCGGTATTCTAAAGATAGTCTAATTATCGAAAATAATTAATTATGCAAATTATTCATTAACACTGTGTAAGGTACATCAACAAACTTTATAGGACATACAATGTATGTGTTTTCTAATGGTTAATGTATGTACTAAATAATATTGCAGTCTTAAGATATTGCTTAATTAGTTGATTTCCTTGATATGCAAATTCCCTAATTAACATGAACAGATCTCGCTCAAAAACTAATTACCCCAAACATTATATGTACCAAATTTCAGTATAACAGCCAGCCGTTTTTTCTTCTATAAGGAAGAAATGTATTTAGTGGGTGGAAGTCTGTGTGTGTGTGTGTGTATGTCTGTCTGTCTGTCTGTCTGTGTCATCATCATTCTCCATAACGGCTTGCTCAATTCAAATGAAATTTTGAAGATGTATTCCGTATTGATTATGCTTTGGTAAAAATCCGTGAATATTAATGAGCAAGTTATGTAATTAATGGTTTTCAGTAATTAGGCTATATCTCAAGAATGCACACTTCAAATTCATTATAACTTGGTACATACATTTGCGATACCAAAGCACACCAGAACATATGCAATAAGTTATTTTTTCTCATTGATTGCTATTTGCCCATTGCTGTAAGTGATCTCCTGGCCAATCACAACATGTAATGTGAAACTTTACAGAATGTTGTAGCATAGCACTCACCGTAGAAAGAGTTTTAAAAGCCAAAAAAAAATTGTTTCTGGTCAGCGTCCATCACTTAAGTACCCCCCTTCCCGGTGTTAATCTTTTCTTCCGTAAGCCAATTCAGTCTGCAGATGAAAGGGAAAACACAAAAGTAACTCTCCCTACATTAATTGCCACCAGTGAAGACAACTGCAAAACTAATCATGACCTAGCCTATGACATCTGCCTCACATATACACACTTGCTGTAAAGTATTAAATAAAAAGAACAGTAACTGCAATAAGTAGATTGATTAACATTTGTTGAGAATGTAAAAAGAATAATCACATCATCATGTTTTTGCCTGTGTTCATGCTGTACTCTATTACACACTGCACATGGCTGATAGGACTTTGGATACATTGTATAACAACGGTGCCAACAAGTCTGGAAAATTGTAACATTGTAGCAATATTGTTGAGAAAATGTCTTTCTTGACTGACCACTTTTCAAAACAATCTGGACCAGCTGTCCTCAATGTACTTTGTTTACTCTATCAAGAAAACATACCTGGAATGACCAGTGACTCATTGAATATTGTTCATCAACAGTAAATTCCAGAATGATTTTTCAGGTTTTGGGTGTTTGAATCAACTGCAAATTTTGCAACAGTGAGTTTATTTGAACATACTACTAGGAAAATATCCCACTGGGAGAAAAATAGTTGGTGTGGATGAGGAAGGAAAGAAAATATATTGACATGGTGCAAAAGGAAATACTTAGAAAGATTTTATGTCATGATAGCTTATGAAAGTGCTGAAAAACTTATGATTATTTTAACAACTACTTTTTACAGGTGAACAAAAAATTGTACGCTATGCATGAAAATTAACATCATCTAGGACTCCTGTTTATTGTGGAGAGAACTTTTCAGTACCCACAGAAACTTTCAAAGTGACATTTTTTGACAATAAACAAAAGAAAGACCTATTAATCACAACAGTGCATTTGTAAGCCACAAAAAAATATACCCCACTATTTGGAATGGGCAAGCACTTTTTGATTTAGGCAAGTACTTTTTGTTTTCTACTTGCCCAGTGGACAAGCGAAATTTTTTCATTATTTTCACCCATGAGTGAGTTGCTCCGAAGTCATGCGTACTACTACGTGGTAGTGATATACCAATCGAGTCAAGTTTTTGTCTCGTGGTAAATTTTTTGTCAATGGCGTCTGTCGATATCAATATTATTTAAACTATTGTCTCATAGTAATAGCAAACATTGAATCACATTCATGAAAAATTCTGTCAAGACGTTTTTATTTTGTTATTCTAAGTGAAATGAATGTCAACAACAGCAATTTACAGATACAATGTACATGTATGTATACATGTATGTGGACAGGGGCACGTACGTCATGTCAGCAAAGACACGACAACCAAAAACTAATTTGTCAGAAGACACGTTTATTTGTACAAAACTGCCAAATCAAAATCATGATTTTACTACATGTACGTTTATTAAACTGAGTTTGATGTAACACATACTGGGTGTTAGAGTTTCTCTTTTTCACTTCAAGTTCCATCTCAAGCTTGTTGGTGTTGTACATGTATGTAGTTGTTTCTCTCTGACGAAGGTATCAGAGTCCTCGATGACTTTTCCTTACTTTTCTTGGATGCTCACTCAGACAGAGTCTTCACAGTGTTCTATGACATACATGTGCACATTCATTGTTGTCTTGATACGATCCAATATGGCTGCCTGGCAGCCATTTTGTTTGCGAATTTTCCATGTCCAAAGCCATAACTCAGACATGCTTGAACAGATCTCATTCAAAGTTGGTATTAGGACAGTGTTCTATGACATACATGTGCATATTCATTGTTGTTGTGATACGATCCAATATGGCCACCTAGCAGCCATTTTGTTTGCGAATTTTCCATGTCCAAAGCCATAACTCAGACATGATCGAACAGGTCCCCCCCCCCATACCCGACCCATCCTTTATTGTTGAATGGTTTAATCCATACCAATCCTCACCCTAAAAACAACCATACAATGTATGAGGCCAAATAACATTAACCAGGTTTGAAAATGACAACATAAACTGCCAGTTCCTTAAAACCCAATCATTGCGGGGACTATGTCATTCTCTATGACTTGATTGGTTAAATAACATCGGATCATCATCTGTTGGCTCGTCACACTGTTCCTTCACAAGAAACTTGCTAGCGATATCTTTGAAGATACTTGACGTTTGTATTGAAGTCACTCACAGTGTCGTCGGTGGCTGAAACAGTAGCTTCGGACGTGTCCGAAACGTGACGTTTGACAACAGGCTCGTCAATGCCCTTTCCATTACTATTATTACCTTCCATGTCGCCACCTTCATAGTAACAGTCAGTTTCTAGTCTATCCATTCGAGCAGTTAGCTTACCTTGACTGTCTTTTATCGCTGTCAACAAGTTCAAAATGGCCGCCATGTCGCTGCCTTGACCTTTACTACATGTGAGTCCACCAGTACTCATGGACGCCTGTGGAGCGTCAACAACACTCACCTTACTACTGTCATGTTTACGTTTCTTGCCTTTCTCGGGAGTGATTGCACCACTCAAGTCTATAGAAACATTGTCTCTTGGCTTAGTCGCCATGCCTATCGACCACGTCAACAGTAAATTTAGCTACACAGAAAACAATACACTATTGTTAAGAGAAGAACACGCACGTGTTGCGTCTTCAAAATCTTGCAGCGCACTGAAGCTACACATGCGCAGTGCAGTCTCGTGATTCCTGGAGTGTGATGACGTAATAGAACCTTACTGTAATTATACCAACATTTCTTATCAATCAAGTATATGCAAAAGTATGCTGATGAATAAAATCTTTGAACACTATGTTTATGAAATAATGATATGTACAAATGTACATGTATACAATCATACATGCAAGTGGGAGGTTCTGATCATGTCAACATTTGCATACAATACAATGTATAGTGGAAGCTCCCTAAAGGGCAAAGGTCACTGGCTTATAATTTCCGTACAATGTACATTGTAGCATATTGACCTTTGACAGGAAAACAATTAAATTACTGAGAGAGCCAACAAAACATTCCTAGTAGTTAGGTACTATTAATTATCTTTCTGCTCCAGCATTGATTTCCATTAGATCCAGTATTTCAATTACATACATGTAACTTGTAAGTCATAGACTGGGTCTGTACATAGTGGACTAATGACTGGATCTTTCAGACTAGATTTTCATGAGGTCACAGGTCAGACATTTAGTAAACCCTGCAAGAATTGTCTTTCTTTATTTCCTCCTCACTCTGCCATTTCTTTCCAATTTTAGATCACATCATGACAGAGACTAAGAATTACCAAAAGAAATTAGGCTTTGCATTGTTTGGACTTGGAAGAGCTGGGACAATTCATACACAGAATATAATAGCTAATTACAGGACATGTCTTAAATGGGTGGTAGAAGAGGACCTTGATAAAGCTCAGGAATTTGTTAAAAAATACTACCTAGATGACACACAAGTTGCATCTACTCAGACTATATGTCAGGTTTTAGAAGACAATAGGTAAGTTTAAATGTTATATTTATTTCTCTTCTTTCATTTTCTTCTGTATAATATTGGGATGTTGCAAGTTAGTAAACAGTGTTATCTTTTGAATCAGGTCAAAAATACTCATTTATATACATTTTGTACACATGTTATAGAAGGTACAGTCCCAATTTTAACACTATCTTTTTTCATTTTTTTAGGGGAGGGGTACTTAAAATAACCCGGTTATTTTAAGGTTTTTTTATGTTTAAACATTGAAATAATTGTTCAAGGTCACACTGTTCTCATGATACAGTACCTTGTTATTTTGTATTTAGTTTACATGTAAAAGACATACATGTCAAAGTGTCGTCAGGAATCAAAAGAAGTATTTCTTGCATCAAAAAGTGACATTTAATTGAAAATAATTGCAGTAACTCTTAAACCATACAGACTTACATTATGTAGAGGCAATATCACATAAAAAGTTGACAGACTTACATTATGTAGAGGCAATATCACATAAAAAGTTGACAGACTTAGAGGCAATATCACATAAAAAGTTGACAGACTTACATTATGTAGAGGCAATATCACATAAAAAGTTGACAGACTTACATTATGTAGAGGCAATATCACATAAAAAGTTGACAGACTTACATTATGTAGAGGCAATATCACATAAAAAGTTGACAGACTTAGAGGCAATATCACATAAAAAGTTGACAGACTTACATTATGTAGAGGCAATATCACATAAAAAGTTGACAGACTTACATTATGTAGAGGCAATATCACATAAAAAGTTGACAGACTTACATTATGTAGAGGCAATATCACATAAAAAGTTGACAGACTTACATTATGTAGAGGCAATATCACATAAAAAGTTGACAGACTTACATTATGTAGAGGCAATATCACATAAAAAGTTGACAGACTTACATTATGTAGAGGCAATATCACATAAAAAGTTGACAGACTTACATTATGTAGAGGCAATATCACATAAAAAGTTGACAGACTTACATTATGTAGAGGCAATATCACATAAAAAGTTGACAGACTTAGAGGCAATATCACATAAAAAGTTGACAGACTTAAAGGCAATATCACATACAAAGTTGACAGACTTACATTATGTAGAGGCAATATCACATAAAAAGTTGACAGACTTACATTATGTAGAGGCAATATCACATAAAAAGTTGACAGACTTACATTATGTAGAGGCAATATCACATAAAAAGTTGACAGACTTACATTATGTAGAGGCAATATCACATAAAAAGTTGACAGACTTACATTATGTAGAGGCAATATCACATAAAAAGTTGACAGACTTACATTATGTAGAGGCAATATCACATAAAAAGTTGACAGACTTAAATTATGTAGAGGCAATATCACATAAAAAGTTGACAGACTTACATTATGTAGAGGCAATATCACATAAAAAGTTGACAGACTTACATTATGTAGAGGCAATATCACATAAAAAGTTGACAGACTTACATTATGTAGAGGCAATATCACATAAAAAGTTGACAGACTTACATTATGTAGAGGCAATATCACATAAAAAGTTGACAGACTTACATTATGTAGAGGCAATATCACATAAAAAGTTGACAGACTTAAAGGCAATATCACATAAAAAGTTGACAGACTTACATTATGTAGAGGCAATATCACATAAAAAGTTGACAGACTTAAAGGCAATATCACATAAAAAGTTGACAGACTTACATTATGTAGAGGCAATATCACATACAAAGTTGACAGACTTACATTATGTAGAGGCAATATCACATAAAAAGTTGACAGACTTAGAGGCAATATCACATAAAAAGTTGACAGACTTACATTATGTAGAGGCAATATCACATAAAAAGTTGACAGACTTACATTATGTAGAGGCAATATCACATAAAAAGTTGACAGACTTACATTATGTAGAGGCAATATCACATAAAAAGTTGACAGACTTACATTATGTAGAGGCAATATCACATAAAAAGTTGACAGACTTACATTATGTAGAGGCAATATCACATAAAAAGTTGACAGACTTACATTATGTAGAGGCAATATCACATAAAAAGTTGACAGACTTACATTATGTAGAGGCAATATCACATAAAAAGTTGACAGACTTACATTATGTAGAGGCAATATCACATAAAAAGTTGACAGACTTACATTATGTAGAGGCAATATCACATAAAAAGTTGACAGACTTACATTATGTAGAGGCAATATCACATAAAAAGTTGACAGACTTAAAGGCAATATCACATACAAAGTTGACAGACTTAAAGGCAATATCACATAAAAAGTTGACAGACTTAAAGGCAATATCACATAAAAAGTTGACAGACTTAAAGGCAATATCACATAAAAAGTTGACAGACTTAGAGGCAATATCACATAAAAAGTTGACAGACTTAAAGGCAATATCACATAAAAAGTTGACAGACTTAAAGGCAATATCACATAAAAAGTTGACAGACTTAAAGGCAATATCACATAAAAAGTTGACAGACTTAGAGGCAATATCACATAAAAAGTTGACAGACTTAAAGGCAATATCACATAAAAAGTTGACAGACTTAAAGGCAATATCACATAAAAAGTTGACAGACTTAGAGGCAATATCACATAAAAAGTTGACAGACTTAGAGGCAATATCACATAAAAAGTTGACAGACTTAAAGGCAATATCACATAAAAAGTTGACAGACTTAGAGGCAATATCACATAAAAAGTTGACAGACTTAAAGGCAATATCACATACAAAGTTGACAGACTTAAAGGCAATATCACATAAAAAGTTGACAGACTTAGAGGCAATATCACATAAAAAGTTGACAGACTTAAAGGCAATATCACATAAAAAGTTGACAGACTTAAAGGCAATATCACATAAAAAGTTGACAGACTTAAAGGCAATATCACATAAAAAGTTGACAGACTTAAAGGCAATATCACATAAAAAGTTGACAGACTTAAAGGCAATATCACATACAAAGTTGACAGACTTAAAGGCAATATCACATACAAAGTTGACAGACTTAAAGGCAATATCACATAAAAAGTTGACAGACTTAAAGGCAATATCACATAAAAAGTTGACAGACTTAGAGGCAATATCACATACAAAGTTGACAGACTTAGAGGCAATATCACATACAAAGTTGACAGACTTAGAGGCAATATCACATACAAAGTTGACAGACTTAGAGGCAATATCACATACAAAGTTGACAGACTTAGAGGCAATATCACATACAAAGTTGACAGACTTAGAGGCAATATCACATAAAAAGTTGACAGACTTAAAGGCAATATCACATAAAAAGTTGACAGACTTAAAGGCAATATCACATAAAAAGTTGACAGACTTAGAGGCAATATCACATACAAAGTTGACAGACTTAAAGGCAATATCACATACAAAGTTGACAGACTTAGAGGCAATATCACATACAAAGTTGACAGACTTAAAGGCAATATCACATAAAAAGTTGACAGACTTAAAGGCAATATCACATAAAAAGTTGACAAAAGGCAATATCACATAAAAAGTTGACAGACTTAAAGGCAATATCACATACAAAGTTGACAGACTTAAAGGCAATATCACATAAAAAGTTGACAGACTTAAAGGCAATATCACATAAAAAGTTGACAGATTTAAAGGCAATATCACATACAAAGTTGACAGACTTAAAGGCAATATCACATAAAAAGTTGACAGACTTAAAGGCAATATCACATAAAAAGTTGACAGACTTAGAGGCAATATCACATACAAAGTTGACAGACTTAGAGGCAATATCACATACAAAGTTGACAGACTTAGAGGCAATATCACATAAAAAGTTGACAGACTTAAAGGCAATATCACATAAAAAGTTGACTGACTTAGAGGCAATATCACATAAAAAGTTGACAGACTTAAAGGCAATATCACATAAAAAGTTGACTGACTTAGAGGCAATATCACATAAAAAGTTGACAGACTTAAAGGCAATATCACATAAAAAGTTGACAGACTTAAAGGCAATATCACATAAAAAGTTGACAGACTTAAAGGCAATATCACATAAAAAGTTGACAGACTTAAAGGCAATATCACATAAAAAGTTGACAGACTTAAAGGCAATATCACATACAAAGTTGACAGACTTAAAGGCAATATCACATAAAAAGTTGACAGACTTAAAGGCAATATCACATAAAAAGTTGACAGACTTAAAGGCAATATCACATAAAAAGTTGACAGACTTAAAGGCAATATCACATAAAAAGTTGACAGACTTAAAGGCAATATCACATAAAAAGTTGACAGACTTAAAGGCAATATCACATAAAAAGTTGACAGACTTAAAGGCAATATCACATAAAAAGTTGACAGACTTAAAGGCAATATCACATAAAAAGTTGACAGACTTAAAGGCAATATCACATAAAAAGTTGACAGACTTAAAGGCAATATCACATAAAAAGTTGACAGACTTAGAGGCAATATCACATAAAAAGTTGACAGACTTAGAGGCAATATCACATACAAAGTTGACAGACTTAAAGGCAATATCACATACAAAGTTGACAGACTTAAAGGCAATATCACATAAAAAGTTGACAGACTTAAAGGCAATATCACATACAAAGTTTGGACAATCAAGTTGTGGATGCTACCTGTGAGACAACAGATTGATAGCAATTAGATAATGGGGTCAAAGGTCAATATCAGTTTGATGAAATAAGCTAATCAAATTCTACGGGTTCTCCAATTTCCCACTTTTATGTGCATAAATTTGTATTACCATAATGTAGTAGACTATAGCCTCAGTACAACTCAACAGAGGTATACCGGTATGTTGTTTTTGTTAAATAGCAATTGTAAATATTTCCACTTATCTACTCTTCAACTTACATTTGTAATTACCAAGTGAAAAAAAAATTCATCAAAACATACTCTGCAATAAAAATTTGAAAATGCAATATCGTAAAACAGTTTTAGTGAAAAAATTGTTCTTCAGATAGATGGACACATCCTGGTCTGTCAGTGAAGTGTGACATAATTATAATTTGGTCCTACTATGAAACACCAACATGTAGTTCTGTAATATTTTGACAGCCACCTCTCCTCATCATGCCTAGGTAGAGCATAAGTAGTCTCAGTTACCCATACTCTCACTGCTGGGGATTCTACTACAAGACCGTTATCTAAAGTCCCCCAAACTGGAAGTCACACATACATTTCTTCCAAGTCATGAAAAATGGGCCTGCAAGGCGTGTTCATTGTAATTAAGATGTATCAGTCACTTGAGATGTAATAACTTGTTGCAAAGGTACCAGGATCATTCAGTCTGCAATGTTTGATGTGAAGTACAAAATGTATGCACTGCTCTGGGTGAGAGATCCAGTGTGGGCAGTTGGCATTCCCAGACTCTTGTCTGGATGGTCTTGAAGTAGAGCGCCCAGTGGTGAGAGTCTGGGTAACCGAGTCTAAGCACAAGGCTAATAGCTAACATTTTGTTATTTTAAAGAAGCATTGGTCAGAGTGTATGTGTACCCTCTCTGAAATGGTATCGGTAGTGTCACTGTGCAATTAGAACCAAGGAGAGTGGACCAGTACAATGTAAACATGATTACCATATTCAATGATTATATATTTTAATACACAAGCATTAGGGTTATGTTAGGCATGATGGGAACAGGCAGTGGCCAAAATCCCCACAACTTAAATGTAGGCCAGTTCTGTAACAACACTATCTTCAAACTTTAGTAGTTGGTATATGTACATAGAATACCAGATTTCTTGCAATACATCTAAAAGTTCTATTCTTGTCAGATTGCTTTGATATCTGGTGTGTTGATGCGCAGGGGGTAGCTTACTCAGATTTGTTAATTTCAGGTCAGCACATCTTCATTTTTATTTTTTTATGATTTTTTTTTCTGTAATTTAAAGAAAAAATTAATATGTTAATGAGCATTATGGCCAACGCCATATTGGAAATCAGTCGACGAGACTTTAAGTAAACTGCCACTTTTCAAAAGACACTATTGACGTCAAACAAGCAATGTAATATGTGCTATACTCATAATTCTACGCATTGGGCGCCCAAATGACAAATGTTTGTTCGAAACAGGGTTGTAAACTTCAAATCCAAATTCGGCACCCCTTCTACATAATCAGCCAGTCCGCAACATCCTCATTTGCATACATCCTCCATGTAGCGACTCAGGGTAGCGACTGTTACACTTTGAATGGCTGCTCACAGGCTTTATTTTTTGGTATTTTCAACTCGCCATAACTTTCACTAGAGTTCCCCATTTTAGATACTGAAAATGCCTAAACCTCAACTGACATCTCTTCTTTCGTGCCAGCAAAATAAATTTTGGGATTACATTTAGGAATACCGATTTTCCGATGAATTCGGGACGCATACTTGAGGCCCTGAAATTTTGACCCGGTTTTTCACTCATAGTTTCCTTAATACGGACCGGAAAGTTTAAAAATTTCACAAAAAGGTGGATTTTTATGTGTTTTAAATAACCATGGCAAGTAAATTTAGTAGGATCCTTGTGTAACGGTCTGTTCAAGATTTTCGGTAGAAAACGACTAATTTGACCCGGAAGTTGAAGCTGACCTCGTTTGACCGGGTGATTTTCCACAGCAAGCAGTAACGCGGGAGATCTTGGTACTCACTAAAATCACACTTCAGACACACTATAAAAGTTTGATGTTTTCAGATAACATGTTACTTGTGATTAATTCTATATTGTCGTGCAATTTGGAGTGACAGTGAACCAGAATGAAGACAACTCGCATAAACAAGGCATGCCTAGGCATGCGGTTGAAGTTATGCAAGAGCAGTCTCCTAGATTCAGTGTACACTGCTTACTGTGAATCGACCAAACTTTGTTTATTGGCCAACAGTTTACATGTAAACGACATGAACATGTCTTGCCATTTCCAAAATGCAAATATTTGGCAAGTATAAATAATTAAAATAATTACAACTTTAATTTGGCTTCAGACTTTGCATTATGTTTTGCGTATCTTTCCCCATTTTACATGTAAATCCGAAAAGGTTCTCTCTCGTCATGTCATCAGTGATCATACCGGGCTACTTTGAGTACGAGCGAAGTGAGGCATGTTGAGGTATTTTGTTGAGAATTATAAATATTGCGATATGTCAAGTACAAGGTTTAAATACAATGGAATGATGAAAAAAAATTGGCCGAGTCTGCTGACAGGCGCCAGTCACGAGACACTCGTAAATTAAAATATCAGACAATGTTATGTCTGCTACAAGTTGAATGTTGTTGACAATCATGGATTTTGGTAAATTTGTTAGAAAATTGAAATTCGAATTGCCTCAAAATTATTTTAGATCCCTAGTTTATTTCATTCATCATTAAAATTTTCCAAAGCTGTAAGACACTGGAATTATTTATAGCCAACCTTTTGTGTAATTTTCATAACAGTAGATTTTTTTATAAAATGGTGACTATGGTATAAAAGTACAATATTTTACCAACTTCTGTGTGAAATGAGAAATCATATGAAACCACTAACCACTTTATTACATCGCTAAAACAAAACTGCATATTGAAGAGCTGAACAACTGAACCACTTCTACATGTTACCAAAATAAAAAATAAAAAGAACAGCGGAGCTATTCTGACCGATAGGTCGCTTGTTTAGTACATGTTATGAAGTTCAAAACTATTTAACTTGGCATCGGATCATCCCAAGTGTCTCAAATTTGTAGATAATACTCGGAGACACTATACTGAAAAAAGGTTCCTCCGGATAGTACAAATTTTGAGGAAACGGAGAGATATCGCGTTGACAGTTGTGAAGGACGTTAATTTATGCAAAAAATACAGAAATACAACTTTCAATGATTATTACATTGAGAGAAAAAAACTAAGCAAACCCAGGGAATCTTTTTTAGTTTATGTACTCAAGTTTCATTTAGTTAAATGACTATATCTGACAGTTTGTTAAAGTTAAATAATTTTAAGTGAAAATCAGTAATATGCTTGAAACTGTAAAAAATCACTACAGAAACCACAACTTTATACAAGAAACTCATAGTGTATTTATCTTGTCTTTATTGTGAAATATTATGAAGGAAAAGTGAGCCAACGAACCTGCATCTCATCCTTAAATATATCTGTAGTTTTACCCCATGTTTAATATGAAATATTGTTTCTACATATGTCTCATGGTAGCTTCATATTCATTTGAATTTTTACCTCCTGTAAGGGTACGGGAGGTATTAAAAGGGGAATGTCTGTGTGTGTGTGTGTGTGTGTGTGTGTGTGTGTGTGTGTGTGTGTGTGTGTCTGTCTGTCTGTCTGTCTGTCTGTCTGTCTGTCTCTGTCGGTCTGTGTCATCATTTTCTTAAAAACAGCTGGCTCAATTATAATGAAATTTAGTATATATGATGTTTGGGGTAATGGCTAGACCTGATTAGTTTTTGAGCTAGATCTGTTCATGTTAATTAGAGAAATTTGCATATCAATGAAATCAACTAATTAAGCAATATCTTAAGACTGCATACTTCAATTTCAATATAATGTAGTACATACATTAACCATTAGAAAACGCATTTGTCCTATAAAATTTGATAATGTACCTTACATTGTTAATGAATAATTTTGAATAATTAATTATTTTTGGTAATTAGGCTATATCTTAAGAGTGCATACTTCAATTTCAATATAATTTAGAACATATGTTAACCATTAGAAAGCGCATATGTCCTACATATGTCCTATAAAGTTTGTTGATGTATCTTGCAGTGTTAATGAATAATTTGCATAAGTAATGATTTTCAGTAATTAGGCTGTATCTTAAGAATACATTCTTCAATTTCAATACAATTCCATCCATACGTTAACCATAACAAATCGCATTTTTTTTTTAGTTTATTGAGTAATGTGCATAATTAGTGATTCCCTTATGGGAGACATTCAGTTTAAATCTGGTGTTATCATTACAGGGCCCATATTCCTTATCCATGTTTAAATTTAAATTGTTTTGGACATTATTTATTTATCTTTCATTTCATTTATAACTTTTTTTGATTATTTTCCAAAGTTTATGAAGTCAGCAATCTCAGTACTTAAAATTCATCCATGATAAGGGTGGTGGAAAATATTTTTGAACGTCAAAAAATGGAAACTAGGGATGGGGGAAGGCCTTATTTGATGAGCAATGTGTTCTTCTTAAATTACAGTGTCGATGCAGTTATTGTTTGCACTCCCACCCATACGCATGAGCAGATCGTACGAGCTGCACTCAAAGCAGGTACAAAAGCAAAGTCAAATGGGCCACTTGTACCAACGGGAGTGTGCCAGTGTGTGTGGTACAAGTAAAACATATTTTATCAGTTTTATCATCATAACTCAGCAGTAATTTGTTACAGACAAAATGAAGTGCTGTTCTCAGCAAACAGACGAAGTCCGGGATAGGGACTTATGGATTGGGTTCCGTCTGTCCGTGTGTCCGTCCGTCCGTCTGTTCGTCCATCCGTCCAGAGCTGTTTCTTGGAGATGCCTGGACCGTTTTTTTTCAAACTTGGTACAGGGGCAATATACAATGGCATACATATGCACGTCAATTTGTTTCACGATACGATCCAATATGGCCGCCCTAACCTAAATTTTGTTTGCAAATTTTCCCTGTCTAAAGCCATAACTCAGACATGCTTGGACAGATCTCATTCAAAGTTGGTATTAGGACAGTGTTCTATGACATACATTTTCATCGTGAACTGATCCAATATGGCTGCCTGGCAGCCATTTTGTTTGTGAATTTCCCATGTCCAAAGCCATAACTCAGACATGCTTGAACAGGTCCCCTCCCCATACCCGACCCATCTTTTATTAGTCCCCGCGGACGAAGTCCGGAACGGGGACTTATGGATTGGGTTCCGTCTGTCCGTCCGTCCGTCCGTCCGTCCGCAGCCGTTTCTTGGAGATGCCTGTACCGATTTTTTTCAAACTTGGTACAGGGGCAACATGCTATGGCATACATATGCACGTCAATTTGTTTTATGATACGATCCAATATGGCCGCCTGGCAGCCATTTTGTTTGTGAATTTTCATGTCCAAAGCCATAACTTAGACATGCTTGAACAGATCTCATTTAAAGTTGGTATTAGGACAGTGTTCTATGACATACATGTGCATATCCATTTTCATTGTGATACAATCCAATATGGCTGCCTGGCAGCCATTTTGTTTGCAATTTTCCATGTCCAAAGCCATAACTCAGACATGCTTGAACAGATCTCATTCGAAGTTGGTATTAGGACAGTGTTCTATGACATACATGTGCATATCCATTTTCGTCATGATACGATCCAATATGGCTGCCTGGCAGCCATTTTGTTTGTGAATTTTCCATGTCCAAAGCCATAACTCAGACATGCTTGAACAGATCTCATTCAGAGTTGGTATTAGGACAGTGTTCTATGACATACATTTGCATATCCATTTTCATATTGATATGATCCCCCATACCCGAACAATCCTTTCTTGTTGTAGGCATGTTCCATGTCCGACAAGCAGACACAACATATCTAAGTCTGTTTGATTTAGGTTCACAAGTGTTGTTGCCTGATCAGAGTAGTGCTAATTCCTTAAAACCCAATCATAGCGGGGACTATGTCATTCTCAATGGCTTGTTGTTGAATGGTTTATTCCATCACGTCATCTTGAAGAGTAGGTCCCATGTCCAACGAGGAGACACGACATGAGTAGGCATGTTCCATGTCCAACAAGTCATTGAGAATGACATAGTCCCCGCTATGATTGGGTTTTAAGGAATTATCACTACTCTGATCACACAACAACACTTGTGAACCTAAATCAAACAGACTTAGATATGTTGTGTCTGCTTGTTGGACATGCCTACAACAATAAAGGATTGGTCGGGTATGGGGGATCATATCACAATGAAAATGGATATGCACATGTCTGTCATAGAACACTGTCCTAATACCAACTTTGAATGTGATCTGTTCAAGCATGTCTGAGTTATGGCTTTGGACATGGAAAAATCACAAACAAAATGGCTGCCAGGCAGCCATATTGGATCGTATCACGACGAAAATGGATATGCACATGTATGTCATAGAACACTGTCCTAATACCAACTTTGAATGAGATCTGTTCAAGCATGTCTGAGTTATGGCTTTGGACATGGAAAAATCGCAAACAAAATGGCTGCCAGGCGGCCATATTAGATTGTATCACAACAACAATGAATATGCACATGTATGTCATAGAACACTGTCCTAATACCAACTTTGAATGAGATCTGTTCAAGCATGTCTGAGTTATGGCTTTGGACATGGAAAATTCGCAAACAAAATGGCTGCCAGGCAACCATATTGGATCGTATCACAATGAAAATGGATAATATGCATATGTATGTCATAGAACACTGTCCTAATACCAACTTTGAATGAGATTTGTTCAAGCATGTGAGTTATGGCTTTAGACAGGGAAAATTTGCAAACAAAATTGGATCGTATCATGAAACAAATTGACGTGTATATGTATGCCATTGTATGTTGCCCCTTTACCAAGTTTGAAAAAAATCGGTCCAGGCATCTCCAAGAAACGGCTGCGGACGGAGACACGGACAGACGGAACCCAATCCATAAGTCCCCGTCCCGGACTTCGTCCGGCGGGAACTAACAAGCAGACACAACATATCTAAATCTGTTTCATTTAGGTTCACAAATGTTGTTGTGTGATCAGAGTAGTGATATCAAGAAAATGACAACATAAACTGACAGTTCCTTAAAACCCAATCATAGCAGGGACTATGTCATTCTGAATGACTTGTTGATATCATAGAAGACACACTGTGATGTATGTAGTGGTGTGGTTGATATAGAAGACACACTGTGATGTATATAGTGATGGTGTGGTTGATATAGAAGACACACTGTGATGTATATAGTGATGGTGTGGTTGATATAGAAGACACTGTGATGTATATAGTGATGGTGTGGTTGATATAGAAGACACACTGTGATGTATATAGTGATGGTGTGGTTGATATAGAAGACACACTGTAATGTATGTAGTGATGGCGTAGTTGATAATATAGAAGACACACTGTAATGTATGTAGTGATGGTGTGGTTAATATCTAAGGTCACACTATATACAGTGTTGTGAATCATATTTGCTGTTTCTTTTGGAATCCACAGGCAAATCTGTCTTTTGTGAAAAGCCTATTGCTACCACTATAGAGAGTACGCAAAGTTGCTATGATGATGCTGAGACTTACAATAAAACATTGTACTGTGCTTTCAACAGGTGAGTCCACTAACTTTAAAATGTATAACTGTTTATAAAAGTTTTCATCACATCTACATCACATTTCATCACATCTACTTAACTATATCAGGTCACATTTGTATACTTCTGACAATCAATTTACTTAACTATATCGAGTCACATTTGTATACTTCTGACAATCAATTTGGTTTTTAGGCTAAACACTCTACTGACCAATGTATCTATCTCCTGAAGGAAGTTATTCAATTTTATAAGTCTCATAAGAGTCCAATGTTTTTATGTTTTATGGATGTTTCTAAAGCATTCGATTGGGTTAATCACTTGTCACTTTTGAAAAAGGTTTTACTGAGAAAAGTTCCTGTAATTTTTGTTTGTTTGATAGTATTTTGGTGTAGATCTCAGCAAGTGGGTGTCAATCCTTTCACCACCAGTACCCGGTATACTGGGACGTGCCAAGGCGCCCACCAGAACCTGGTATACTGGGACGCCAAAGTTCATTCTCCTATCTTGCTGGAAAACCATTCAACGGCAGCTATTGCTGCAAAATTTGCTGCCATAAGGCTGCTTTCACAAAAACTTGTTGGGGGGGGGGGGGTGGGTGGGGGGGGGGGGGGGTCGGGAGATTTTTTGTAAAACCTTTTTTTTTTCAAGTACCCCCTGCCATATTCCAAAATTTTTCAAGTACC
This sequence comes from Glandiceps talaboti, assembly GCF_964340395.1. Lineage (NCBI taxonomy): Eukaryota > Metazoa > Hemichordata > Enteropneusta > Spengelidae > Glandiceps > Glandiceps talaboti. The sequence goes on along the minus strand of NC_135569.1, from coordinate 17,543,727 downwards.
CCACTGCCATAGCCCCAAATATTTCAAGTACCCCCCCCCCCCCCCCCCATGAATAAATTTTCAAGTACCCCCTACCTGAATAAATTTTTTTGGGAATACTCTTCCTGTGCATTAACATTTCCATACTAAGTACAAAACTGTACATAATACAAATGTACACTTAATACCAAGTTTGTCCATTTTATATATAATCAATTTGTATATTGTGTGTATATATATACACAAACACCAGTTAAAACAAAATACCAGTGCATTGCCTTTCCAAAAAACAACCTATACATGTAAATGAATTACACTTTGAATAACTCTTATAAAATGATCAGCAGACCAACTGAGTCTTTGTTTTCTGTTCAATATTGTATTAGTACATTATTCTAGTAGTGTTACAGTTGAATGTCATTTTAGTTGTATTTGCAAATATTGTGATGCACATGTTATCTAAAGAGAGTTTTAGACTGTACTGTTCCAGTTCAGTTTCCTAAATGTATGCTAAAAGAAATCAAATTGGTCTAAATAACACTGAAAAAAACTCTTAATAAAATGCATTGCCATGTCTCCCGTTCTTGTTTGATGTAAATTAGTTCAATATAATGTTAAAAGAAAATAAATGTATGACTCAAAAATGCCAGCCACATTTCATCTATCAGAATAGGAATCAAGTGATATATATTAGTGGTAATGATAATTAAGATGGCCCTATTATCATAGTAATTGTATATCTTAATGAACCTGGTAATACATTTACCTTGTAAGAGCCTGATTATTGGACTGGTTTTGACGTTAGATTACAAAGGTCAATGCAGGATTTTAAACAAAGTCTCAGAATGTGTTTATTTAAATTTTTGATTTCCAAGTGGTAGCTCACCTTCCAGATCTTGTGTATATAAACATGGCATTGTCATCATCATCATCATCCGACCCAATTTCTCCTTCAACTTCATCAGAGTTGGAACTAGCTGTATCATCATTCTCACTGTCACTGTCATCAGATGACAAATCACTCTCACTTTCTTTAGATTGATAATAGTGGCATCTTACAGCCACAACTTTGTCTATTTTGTGCATTCCTGCCACAGCTGGAATTTCATAGTTGGAAAGGTACTTATCAAGTTCTTTCACTTTCAATTTGGAAATGTCACCGTTTCTGAAAAGCGCATCCCAGTCATATTCATCAAATTTTTTTTCAGCATGTTGCTCCCTTTCTTTCATTCTTTTTCTTTCCCTCATAGAGGCAAGTGTTCTCTGTTGTTCTAAATGAAGGATTGCTCCCTTTAATATCTCTTTCTTGACACACAGTTTCTTGCTCAATTTGTCAAGTTTCTCAACATTTTTACTTGACACTAACCCTTTACTATACAGGTTCACTACCTCATTCCTGCCATATATCTTTAGGGTAACTTTATATTGAGAGTTATGTCAAAGTTTATTTATTTATCTTTATATTTACAAGTAATAGTATATTCATGCAAAGTTGAAAAGTATGTGCAAAAAACTTATTTTACTTTTTCTCTGTTAACTCAGCTTGTGAGATATTGTCTTCTGTTTTACATGTAGCAGATGTTGCCAATATGCTAATTTTAGGAAATATTTAGAATGTGTTATTAAAAGTTTATGTTGAAAATTATAGTCATATCTATAGGATGAAAAAATACCTTGCACAGAAGTTTTTGATACTTTTCAAGTATGTTTAGTGCAGGTGCATCTTTTACATTTTGATGGCAGGCTGAGATGAACCTTTTCCAACTCTTTTTTTTTAACTTCCAAGAGCTGCAAATGTAAAATGTTGTCTGTCATATTTGTCTGTCATTTAATACTAGTAAGAAGTTACATGAAGAAGTTACATATCATTGTGATAACCACAAACCAAAACACAGTCATGTCACAAAGAATATTTTCAGTACAGTGTAAAGGTAATTTCACACATTATATGAACCAAATTCCAGTAGATAGTAGTGTACATGAAAGACACTGGTATTTTCAGACAAAAACCAATCTGTACCACTCAATTCGCCCATTTCAATTTATCATTACATTAACAGTTTATTAAAAGAAAATTAAAATTTGACTGTTTTTGTTTTTCATTTTACTAACTTATGAGCAACTGTTGTTTGTAGCTGCTGCTGCTGTTGTTGTTGTTGTTGTTGTTGTTGTTGTTGTTGTTGTTGTTGTTGTTGTTGTTGTTGTTGTTGAAAAAGGAAGACCAACATTTTAAAAGCTTATTTTCCCATGTTTGAAAAGTCATGATGTCAATTTATTTTCAGGTACCCCCCTACAACCCATAACATATTTTCAGGTACCCCCCTCCCCCACACACTATCCATATATTTTCAAGTCCCCTCCTAAAATCCCCCCCCCCCTAACAAGTTTTTGTGAAAGCAGCCTAACTAGTTCCAACCATACGTATTGGCCTTGTTTATCTAGCCTGCTATTTTGAATGTGTGATAGTGAACGGTATCTAGAGCTACGATCCAAATGACGAGCGATCATAATTTTTGTGTGCGTTTTTTCGCCCACAAGATCGAAATTAAACATGGCGGATGTAATAACGGCTCTCATAACATGGTCTACGATATAAATTTATGTCACTGTCTTTGGATATTTCGACTGAATTTGACTTGAAATACATGATTGAATACAAGTATTTAGCTGTAGGAACACATTGTACTTGTGTGTAAGCATCAATTCGCGCTAAGTCCGTATGACTCAGAGCTGTCGGCGGTAGTTTAGAGTTGAATTTTTGAATGTCGGCAAATTTACGCAATCTTGTGACAGGTACCGACACCCATACTCACGTCTTGGTTGTCATTTTTGGCTATAAAATGGATTATTTTGGTTTTTTCTTACGTAAGGAAGAGATATATTTATGGGTGGAAGTCTGTGTGTCTGTGTGTCTCTATGTCTGTGTGTCTGTCTCTGTCTGTCTGTGTCATTGTTTTCTCCATAACGGCTTGCTCAATTCAAATGAAATTTTGTAGACGTATTCCATAGGGTAATGGCAAGACTTGATTAGGTTTTGGTAAAAATCTCGTGAATATTAATGAGCAATTTACATAATGATTTTCGGTAATTAGGCTATATCTCAGGAATGCATGCTTCAAATTCATTATAACTTGGTACACACATTTGAGATACGAAAGCGCACCTGTCCTGAAAATATTACTAATGTAGCTTTTAGTTTTAATAAGATATTGGCATATTTTCGGTAGATTGTGCACACGATCGTCGTGGACATTAAAGAATCTGCGTCATCGTTTTCTCCATAACGGCTTGCTCAATTCAAACGAAATTTTGAAGACCTATTCCGTAGGGTAATGGCAAGACTTGATTAGGTTTTGGTAAAAATCCTGTGAATATTAATGAGCAATTTACGTAATTAATGATTTTTGATAATTAGGCTATATCTCAAGAATGCACGCTTCAAATTCATTATAACTTGGTACACTACCAAAGCGCACCTGTCCTGAAAATATTACTAATGTAGCTTTTAGTTTTAATAAGTTATTGGCATATTTTCGATTGGCCACAAAAAAGAAAAAAATAGTTTCTCGTCAGGAAATGTGATCTAAAGTGGTGCGACTTTATCACCATTTTTCTAAACATGACTGGCTCAATTCAAACGAAATTTATTGCATGTGTTCTGTAGGGTAGTGGCAAGAACTGATTAGGTTAAGGTAAACATTTCAAGAATATTAACGAGAAATTTACATAATTAATGGTTTCGGTAATTAGGCTATATCTCAAGAATGCACACTTCAAATTCAATGTAATTTGATACATGCATTTGCGATACCAAAGTGCACTTGTCCTGAAAATATTATTGATGTAGCGTTTAGTTTTAATAAATTTTTGGCATATATTTGTAGGCCACTAAAAAGGAAAAAATAGTTTCTCATCAGGAAATGTTGTCTAAAGTGGTACGACGATGCGCTTATTTTTTTTTTCTTACTTTCTCAACAAATGTCATAGTACATGTTGTGGTTGGCCAGGAGATCACTAACAGCAATGAGCAAATAGCAATCAATGAGAAAAAATAACTTATTACATATGTTCTATTCCGACAATTGTCTGTAGGAACGACAATCTCAAAACTTTGCCCTAATACGGAAGACATTCAGTTTACATCTGGTGGTGAATCTTATTGTTGGTTTAACGAATGAGTGGCCTCTGGGGTGATGGAGTCCAGGGGGTTTCCCCCTGGCAGATCTGCAGTTTTTTGTTTCTATTTAGGCAATTTTTAGGTTATTCATAGCCTCTGAGGCAATATTGCCAAGCTTCGAAAAGCTAAAGTAAATATAACTTTTTAGATAAGTTTTCCATGTTATAAAAGTGGGCCTGTAACATTGGTATAGGGGCATTGATATTGCATGTACAGTAAAGTCACTGATGTGTTTGAGCACTTTAGGTGGTCATACCTAGTGTACAATAGAAACTTGAATTTGAGTTGTGGTGTCGATACATGTAGTGTCTGAAATAGGAAGTATATTCATCCCTTCTGACAAATTCATACTGAAGAGATTAGAACAATTTATAATAGTATGAAGATTGCGATTACAAAACCTTCAGTTCAGTTTTGCCCCAAAGTGCAAGATAAGTGAAGCAAATATATTTATATATATGTACCACAGGCCAACAAAACTGACTGGTCCCTGACATGTGTTTTAAAATATTTGTCATGATCTGACAACTGACAAGTGTCCTGGTTGGAGAGGTACATGTATGAGCAAGTTAAACAGGACACTCGAACTTGTGCATAATTTCCCTGCCAAGATATTTTTTTTCTAGCAGCAGTGGTCCATCTTTTTTTTTCATCACCCACTCATATCTGGATTTTTTTTTTCAAGCAACTCCAGTTTGTCCCCGAAATCTTCCAAGGCCCCCCCCCCCAGGATATCAAATGGACCACCCCTTAGTATGTTAATTAGTCCCCGCCGGACAAAGTCCGGGATGGGGACTTATGGATTGGGTTCCGTCTGTCCGTGCGTCCGTCCATCCGTCCGTCCGCAGCCGTTTCTTGGAGATGCCTGGACCGATTTTTTTCAAACTTGGTACAGGGGCAACATACAATGACATACATATGCACGTCAATTTGTTTCATGATATGATCCAATATGGCCACCTGGCAGCCATTTTGTTTGCAAATTTTCCCTGTCTAAAGCCATAACTCATACATACTTGAACAGATCTCATTCAAAGTTGGTATTAGGACAGTGTTCTATGACATACATGTGCACATTCATTGTTGTCCTGATACGATCCAATATGGCTGCCTGGCAGCCATTTTGTTTGCGATTTTTCTATGTCCAAACCCATAATTCAGACATGCTTGAACAGATCTCATTCAAAGTTGGTATTAAGACAGTTTTCTATGACATACATGTGCATATCCATTTGTTGTCATGATACGAGCCAATATGGCCGCCTAGCAGCTATTTTATTTGTGAATTTTCCATGTCCAAAGCCATAACTCGGACTTGGTTGAACAGATCTCATTCAAAGTTGGCATTAGGACAGTGTTCTATGACATACATGTGCATATTCATTGTTGTTGTGATACGATCCAATATGGCCGCCTGGCAGCCATTTTGTTTGCGATTTTTCTATGTCCAAAGCCACAACTCGGACATGCTTGAACAGATCTCATTCAAAGTTGGTATTAGGACAGTGTTCTCTGACATACATGTGCATATTCATTGTTGTTGTGATACGATCCAATATGGCCGCCTGGCAGCCATTTTGTTTGCGATTTTTCTATGTCCAAATCCATAATTCAGACATGCTTGAACAGATCTCATTCAAAGTTGGTATTAAGACAGTTTTCTATGACATACATGTGCATATCCATTTGTTGTCATGATACAAGCCAATATGGCCGCCTAGCAGCTATTTTATTTGTGAATTTTCCATGTCTAAAACCATAACTCGGACTTGGTTGAACAGATCTCATTCAAAGTTGGCATTAGGACAGTGTTCTATGACATACATGTGCATATTCATTGTTGTTGTGATACGATCCAATATGGCCGCCTGGCAGCCATTTTGTTTGCGATTTGTCTATGTCCAAAGCCACAACTCAGACATGCCTGAACAGATCTCATTCAAAGTTGGTATTAGGACAGTGTTCTATGACATACATGTGCATATCCATTTTCGTCGTGATACGATCCCCCATACCTGACCCATCCTTTATTGTTGTAGGCATGTTCTATGTCCAACAAGCAGACACAACATATCTAAGTCTGTTTGATTTAGGTTCACAAGTGTTGTTGCGTGATCAGAGTAGTGATAATTCCTTAAAACCCAATCATAGCGGGGACTATGTCATTCTCAATGACTTGTTTAAAAGTAATTATGTTGTATGAGAACATTACATTATAAATTACGTTGTGGAAATAAAGACCATGCAAATCACCCTTTCCGTTTAATATCAAATTAATGTATTCGTACCATGCACGTAGACAAATGCAAAAAATTTTCCAGCATTTCCGAGCCAAGATTGACAGCATTTTTTGCAAGTTCAAGTAGATTGGCTTTTCTCATTTTCGATGAGGTAATTTTCCTCTGCTTTAAGAACGCACAGAGTTCTTTTACGCACATTGTGTTCACAGTTTCGTGCATCGCCATACTATATCATGACGAAAATTCTGGCCCTCACTTTGTCAAATATGGGGTGCCCTCTTACGACACTTACCTGCTAAGTGACCGGACATTCAATAACTGGAATACACCATATTCTAAGTATTTTTATATCAATTTGATTGCATACCACTCATACTCACCTTATGTTGGTGAGGGGGCTTGTGGAGAACAAACAATCCCATGAGGCCAGTGGTGGTGAAAGAGTTAAATGGGGAGCTGTCGTCTCCTCTACCTTCACTGTTCTTAATGACTTTCGCCAAGAGGGGATTTTATCTCCACATTTTTTTAATGTTTACATTGATGAGCTGAGCCATCGTTTGTCTTCTTATAGGATTGGATGTCTGCTTAGTATAGACTTTTGAATCACATTTCATATGCTGATAAATTAATTGTCTTCAGCCCTTCTAGCAAGGGCTTACAAAAGCTTATTAAAGAAAAACAGTTTGTATGGTTGTCATACCCAAAAACTTTTAAACACCACTGTTATTTCTTTGAATGATAATAAGCTATCTGGGTGTATTTGTTCTCAGTAGCTTCATGGATGATGATGATATTACTAGACAAATGTGATTACTACATACATGGTAACTTTCTATGCAGGAATGTTGTCATTTGCTCTAGTCAAGTTAAGGTTAGGTTATTTAAGTCTTTTTGTTCTAATTTATACTGTTGTCATCTCAGTGTGTTCTAATTTATACTGTTGTCATCTCAGTGTGATCTAATTTATACTGTTGTCATCTCAGTGTGGTCTAATTTATACTTTTGTCATCTCAGTGTGGTCTAATTTATACTGTTGTCATCTCAGTGTGATCTAATTTATACTGTTGTCATCTCAGTGTGGTCTAATGTTAAGTTGAAAACACAACAAAGTTCAAGTTGCATACAATAATTGTTTTAGAAAATATTTTAATTTGTCTAGTTGGTGTAGTATACATTCTATTTATCTCAAGGAAATAAGCTCTTGGAAGTCATGAATATTCAGTGTCCATCTAATAAATATTCAGAAAGAACAATGCTACTGAAAAATGGTTTCACTTTGGTGTTTTTTGGTAACTAAGTGAAATCCATGTGATGTGAAATCCTGAAACAACTGTCCAGAACCCAAACTTTATGAAAATACATCAATTTTCTTGAGTGGCACCCCCCTTGAATAATGAGCACTGTGAATTCTTTATTTATCCACAGACGTTTTGACCCAGCTGTACGGAATGTAAGAAAGAGAGCAAGAGCTGGTGACATTGGACAGATACAGCAAATCAAGATGATCAGCAGAGATAGTCCCAAGCCATCACTTGAATATCTGAAAATATCAGGTTAGTTTCAGCGTCAAGCCTTAAACCATCACCAGAATATCTGAAAATATCAGGTTAGTTTCAGCATCAAGCCTTAAACCATCACCAGAATATCTGAAAATATCAGGTTAGTTTCAGCGTCAAGCCTTAAACCATCACCAGAATATCTGAAAATATCAGGTTAGTTTCAGCGTCAAGCCTTAAACCATCACCAGAATATCTGAAAATATCAGGTTAGTTTCAGCGTCAAGCCTTAAACCATCACCAGAATATCTGAAAATATCAGGTTAGTTTCAGCACCAAGCCTTAAACCATCACCAGAATATCTGAAAATATCACGTTAGTTTCAGTGTCAAGCCTTAAACCATCACCAGAATATCTGAAAATATCAGGTTAGTTTCAGTGTCAAGCTCTTTTGCTTTATTCTACCTGAACAAGGATGCTTGCAATTTCAGAGCACCCACTATATAAAAATGAAAATCATATCATAACTAGGCAAAGCCCATAAGTTTGTGCAGGGTAGATTCATTTGTGACCGGCTGCATCGGCCCGGGTTCGTACACTTGATTTGGGTCATTTTCCAGGGGTGTTGACCATCAAAATTTATTTTATTGAATGACATCTAATACGGCGTATTCCAGTTATCGAACTTCCGGTTGTTTCGCAGGAAAGTATCGCGAGAGGGCGCACCATATCTGACAAAGTGAGGGCCAGAATTTTCGTCATGGCATCTAATAGTATGGCGATGTATGAAGCTGTCAACAAAATGGGTGTAAAAGAACCCCGTGCATTCATAAAAGAGTGGAAAATTACTACTTCTAAATCTACTAGATATCGCCAGAAATGCTGTCAACCTTGGTCTTGAAACACTAGAAAATGATAATTTTCTGAGAGAACGGAAGATGAGACGAATAGTGGATGTCGGGCATCAAAAGATTACTAATCGACAGCGGAAACATTGAAAGTTGGACGGATGACCTTCGAAATGTACCTGATGTAGACATGATAAACATATTTCTTTACCTTACTGGTGTCTGTTGCTGGACAAAAGAACGATTAGAAAATTACAAATCTGACAACAGCTTCCAATCTGATTAAAATCCGATGTAGATGTTGGCTGATCGTTCATTGCTATTTTACCTTCGTTATTTTGCCTGAATTGACCTTCTTGGTACATGTTTACATTTTTTAGCCTGCCTGATCGCCTCCTCTACGATCAGGCTGAAAAATGTAAACATGTACCAAGAAAAATAATATCAGGCAAAATAACGAAGGTAAAATAGCAATGAACGATTAGCCGACATCTACATCGGATTTTAATCAGATTGAACAGCTTCCAGCTACAGTCATTGCAATATTGAGAGTTCGGTCGACAATTACCAAGCCACATGTTTATATTGTAACTGATGTCGCCGCATACTTAGGCCTTTCTTGTTTATTAGAACAGTGGTGTAGCACCACGGGTGAAATCATAAAACTTTGTCCGGAAAAAACCATTTCATGTACTGGTTATAAGTTGGCATAAACATATGTGTATTGATATACTCAACTTTACTATCACACTTTGGTTAGCTTGCTATTCTTCATTCAGGACCATCAGTGTATAAAAAAAAAAACATTGAAGTCGGCAACGAATCATAAATATTGTTATTGTGATTGATGTACCACACCGCCCACCCCTTCAATGAATTGGCCTTCCATGTAACGTTTACGTGGTTCACTCATCATACCATGTCTTATACCGATCTGATTAAAATCCGATGTAGATGTCGGCTAATCGTTCATTGCTATTTTACCTTCGTTATTTTGCCTGAATTGACCTTCGTGGTACATGTTTACGTTTTTGTCCTGATCGGTAGAGGAGGCGATCAAACATGTACCACGCAGGTCAATTCACGCACAATAACGAAAGTAAAATAGCAATGAACGATTAGCCGACATCTACATCGGATTTTAATCAGATTGGTTTTATACAAGCTGCAATAACTGTAGCGTATATTGTGATTTTGAAGGTTCTTTCCTCTGTTTTTGTACCTTTTTCCGTTCCGATGTTTGACTGGAAGCAATCACTACAATTTCTCCAACGGTAATGCAAATGGACGAGGTCACACTGAAAACGTGAATGAGATGTCAGTGTACTACCCGTTTCAAAATGTTGCTACTTTTGGGTTTTCCTCACGTTCGAATTGCAGAGCCAAACTTACGCGAAATATTAGGAGAACGAGAGGTTAATTTGCTATTTCGTTATTTGATGGGCGATAATGCAATATTATAGCGTAAAGTTACGGGGAATGACAGACAATCTTTAGTCAGTGGTTACGATGCCTATAGACTCTATGCTTTGCAACAATGCTCTACAATTTCTGGCCCTCACTTCCGGTTCTAAAACAGCGCCCCTAGTGGCCAAACAATCATATCTTTTATCTTTTCGGGGCTTTTTCGATAACCGGAATACGGCGTATTCTCTGACATGGACAAGAAGTAATTAACAACAGCTCTCACAATATGTCACAAAACATTTTAAAGAAAGTCAACACTCTATGCAGTTGTTGGTTTCAAAAAAACATCATAGCCATTAGATTAATATTGTTCATTTTCAATCAGCCAACTTATCATAGACCCTCCACCAACACAACAACGTTGGTCTTTAGACAAATGTTTTGCCGAAAATCGCGATTTCTCAATTCAACTTAGGAATGTTACTGTACCAACAAACATAGGAAAGTAGTTATTCTTTTTAGAACATGTAAAAAAAATCAATTATCGACAATATAAATGTCAAAACAACACTTCCACAACCCGTAAAATCAACTGTGCTATGTCATCAGTGGTTCATATCGCGTCAAACTTTCAAATAGTGTAACAATTTCTAGGGGTACAGTGATGCCTCGATACTCGTTACAATGTTACGATAATCGTGCCAACAGGCCAAAGGTTACAATATTGCAATGTATGACGATGTTGTGTTGCCTATATGATTACCGGAGTACAGTAGCACGTGGAGAATGCACATACTATATGGAAGGCGCATGCGTAGTCAATGCATCCCTGGGAGAACCACCAGATGATGATGATGATGATGATGATGATGATGAAAAATTTATTTTAAATGCTTTGCATACAAATATTGCTAATTTGATTATAACAGAATTATTATAATCTTTCAGACATTCCGTTAACATTAAATCCAATGGTCTTGTTTTATTACAGGTGGTATATTTCATGATTGTGGTATACATGATATAGATGCAATTTGTTGGATAGTAGGGGAGGCACCGCAGACAGTGTTTGCACTAGGTCACACCTTTGACAAAGATATTGCTGCCTTAAACGACTACGACTCTGTCAACATTACAATGAAATTTCCAAGTGGTGTTGTAGCAAGTATATTTTTGAGTCGGTTAGCTGCATTTGGCTATGACCAAAGGCTGGAGGTAAGATCCTTGGTGTTGACAATTGTTACTATGCCAACTAATGACTCAATTGCCATGACATTGCCATACATGTGAGTTAGTGCATAGAATAAGACATTAGTCTGATTTTAAAGTGGCACAAGCTATATGTATTTGGGTCTTGCTTTTGCTGAATATGTAAAAGTTACTCACAGTATTGTATTTACTGAAGTATATTTAACTACCACTTGCAATTGACTGAACAAAAATCGGGTATTAAGTTATAGCTTATAAACCATACAGTCTCTGCTATAGTAGGGTTATAACTAAACACACCAAGTGTTCTATTGCCTTACCTACAGTCTCTGCTATAGTAAGGTTATAACTAAACACACCAAGTGTTCTATTGCCTTACCTACAGTACAGTCTCTGCTATAGTAGGGTTATAACTAAACACACCAAGTGTTCTATTGCCTTACCTCCAGTCTCTGCTATAGTAAGGTTATAAGTAAACACACCAAGTGTTCTATTGCCTTACCTACAGTCTCTGCTATAGTAGGGTTATAACTAAACACACCAAAGTGTTCTATTGCCTTACCTACAGTACAGTCTCTGCTATAGTAGGGTTATAACTAAACACACCAAGTGTTCTATTGCCTTACCTACAGTACAATCTCTGCTATAGTAGGGTTATAACTAAACACACCAAGTGTTCTATTGCCTTACCTACAGTACAGTCTCTGCTATAGTAGGGTTATAACTAAACACACCAAAGTGTTCTGATTAATAGACAATTGAATAAACATACAAAAATGTGTGCAAATATATCTAACAACATGACCACGCCCATAGCAACAGCCAAATGATAGCATGTATCGTAAAGATAGCAACATGGTTGGATAGGCAACTGGATAGTCATTCAGCAAATGGACACCTATTGACAGCATGGACTAGCATATGGATAAACATTTTTAAAAACTGTACAGTTGTGCTTAACACCATTGGTGGTATTCTTTTATATTTACTTCCACAGTTTAAGGGAAAAGCAACATTAATTTACTGCACTCTTAATGCTGAAGATATCATGTCATTAAAAGGCAAATTTCTGCTTTAGCTGAAAAAAAAACCACTTGCAAAAAAATGTAAATAAAGATTCAAAAAAAAAAAAATTCATCACAAAAGCAATATTTTGCATATTACAAAAAAAATGAACACTGTAGTGCTGTATGTAGAGAGAGGGCCTTTCAAATACAACCATTTTGTGGGTATCATTTGTTAACTTTGATAAAGGAATAAAGATACAATTTTTCATAATGTCTTTTCTTTTTTTGCATACTCTTGAGGCTGAATAACACTACTGGTAGCTAAATACCATTGCCACTTTTTACCACCAATTACAAAGCAAAACTGTTCCAGACAGAGACCTAGTACAAGAAATGGTGTACCTTTACTGGTTCTACATACTCAATTGTACTGAGGAAGCAATTTTTATTTGAAACCTATCTCAGATATTGTCATGAGTTGATCTTTTTTTTACAAAGTAGATCAGTATTTGGTGCATTTATTTCATACTTCAAGTTTACACAGTAGATCAGTAGTTGGTGCATTTATTTCATACTTCAAGTTTACACAGTAGATCAGTATTTGGTGCATTTATTTCATACTTCAAGTTTACACAGTAGATCAGTATTTGGTGCATTTATTTCATACTTCAAGTTTACAATTTCATTCTTTGCCATGAATATTCAAAATTTTGATAAATACTACTACAACAAAGGTATGTTCAATGTTTTGTTTATCGCAACAACTCCCTGTAAATAAAGCTTTTACAACAGTACATAATATGTTTGTGGTAACTACTTATACTTTGACATTGATACATGTGATCAGATCACTATCAGTGATCTCCACACCAGTTGTGCTTAGTTTTGTCAGGAAAGCTAAAAAATTTTCAAATTATTTCAAACAATATATATGATTAGTTTTGTCAGGGAAGCTACAATTATTTCAAACTAAATGTCCAGAGACAAGTAGATTTAAAAAAAAAAACATTAAAAAGTTTGCGTTCACCAGGGATATCATGTATGGTGTCGCATCTGGCCGAAATCTCGTGATACGCGAGACTTACATGTACTATACTTTACTATGGAGGACTTCAAAAACTCACAAGATTTTGTGATGTCATTACATGTACCTGCCATATTGGAATTTTGTAAGCAGTCGCCCTGGTTGAACTTCGCGATATACGATGTCCAACTATTAACCTAAAAGTATTTTCAGAGTAAATTTGAACAAAAACCCAATGATCGGACACAGTGTCCCCACTTTATCAAAAGGTATATGAGTCTGTTAAACTTTTTTGACAACGTTGAAGAATACAAGTTGAAAGTCTATAGCATCATGTTTGCTATGTAATGCAAGTGATCGAAGACAGCAGAGGGGAAACATGTTATCGCACATGGGACAACAACGGTGTCACAACATTTGAAGCAGGGCACAAAACATTAAAGCAGGGTGCTGGCCATCGATACCAGGGTGTCTCGAGTCCTGCTAAAACCCCTGATGGTGACTGCCAGAATTAAAGTATATGTTGTGAACGATCATTTTACCATCAAGATCGCGTGAGAATTTCTGTTTGCCACTGTGGCGAACAAAGTATAAAATATTTGCGTCAAATTGAAACTGAATTCGCATTTGCGATTTTGGCAAATGTTAGCGTGAACACTGTAAATGTATTTACAGTTTTTACTGTATTTCATGCAACCTTCCCACACTGTCACTCGATCTAAGAATGTATTTCATGCAACTATAGAATGTAAAAAATGTATTAAATGTAAAATAGTAAAGTACTTGCCACAGCATTTATCCTTCAGCCAAAAGAGAGATTTTAAAATCTTTTTCTTCATGTACCATACTAGGTATTTGGAAGTGAAGGTATGTTGGTGTCCAGTAATGCCAGCCCAAAAGGGGTGACTTTCCATGGGGCTAATGGTGCAGTGGGGGAACCAATCCATCATTCATTTGCACAGAGATATGATCAGAGCTACCAGCAAGAACTGGACCATTTCATTGATGTTACAACAGGTAACTAGCTAGCTATGTCGTCATTTAATGTTTCAATGGGTAATTTTATTAGTCCCCGCCGGGGTTATGACTTGTTCACACCTAAATTTCAATCCAAACCCGAACTTGGCCTTTAAGTGCCTACCTGGTACATTTGTTGGTTAGAATTATGTCTTTGATGAAGACTTGTTTTGATCTTGTTTGTTGTCTGGGTTTTGTTGCAGGTGTGGTGAGTACTTGTGAGGTCAACTGTAAGGACACTATACAAGCCAGTCTCATAGCTGAAGCATGTCAACAATCTTGCAGACTTGGTAAACCTATACAGATAGTGGATGGCAAGATGATTCAACAATAAATTGTGGTTTTCTAGACCAAAATAAGATTTGTTCCATCATGACTTGTGAACTGTATTTTTAGTTGTGATGAGTGGCAGAGAGGTAGAGGTGGAATAAATCATACAAAAATGTTGAAATATTGCAGTTTTTTTATTTAACAACATATCAACATATTAAATCAATTAAATATGCAAAATATTAACATTTAGCTCCACTGTCAGCGACAGCTGAGCAGAGCTTAATGGTTAGGTTGATTCTCTGACGTCGTCTGTCGTCCATCTGTCAACTTTTATTATTCTTTTCCAAAACCGACAGTCAGAATACTGACAGCCTCACTATTGTAGTTCACCATTGTCCTACTTCTCTATGATCTAACAACTTCATAAGTGCCTTTTAGCACTCCAATGAATCTCTGTTCTGGCGATTTTCAGAGTACAGAGTACGTTAGAAACCATGTTGGCATCCAGACTATTAAAGCCCTGCACTATGTGTATGGTACAGTAATGCATTCCACAAGTTAGGTTCCCTGACATGAACGACAGTGTCAACTTTTAACTTGACAGAGACACAATTGCAAAAGTGTTTGATACAAATGTTATGTGGCCAGAGAGACCTGTTTATTCTTGAACGATGCCTGTGAACCATGTAGTCATCTCGGAGCATGCAGTGAATGGCAAATTTACATAGTGCACTGGAAACCCATGGAAAATGAGTATGATTGACTGAAATTCTGTCTATGCTCTAGCTACCCATTCTTAACATTTCTGTCTGTGCTGTAGCTACCCATTCATTTGATTCAGAACACTCCTAAATGTGAAATGGCGAAACTATTTTCAAAGTCTTTTGCAACGCTGGTGAATCGAAATTCCACTAACCCAGACAGTCTTTCCCAAACGTCACGAAGGTTGGCGAGATACAGCAAATTTTTGACCTTATTAACCCAAGTTGGTTTTGTTCTTACACCAGAATATTCGATAGAATAAAGCATGTCATAACAATTACGGGAATACCTTTTCTTTGACAAATTTAGTAATTTTGCCCAATATTTTACACAACGCTTAGCAGTATGCAAATATATAGGGTATCTACCACACTCACCTAACACTGTAACGTTTGGAGCATTACTAGATACTCCGAGAAAAGAACGGCAAGCAAGATAGTGTATTCTTTCTAAAGATTCATAATAATCATAACCCCAAATTTCTGAACCATAAGTCAAAAATTGGCACGATAACAGTATCAAATAATTTAAAGTGAACGTGAAATGATAACATCCCTGTCTTTTTAATTACTCTTTGAATATTAAAGAAAACTTTTCTAGCTTGTTGCGCCAGGGTTGTGGTAGCCATAGACCACTGGAGACGGCAAGAAAGTAAGACACCTAAATATTTGTAGTATGAAACTACTTCAATTGGTTCACCTCTGTACGTCCATTTTACTTTTTTCGACAAACGCCCACCTGCTTGAAAAGTTACCACCTTAGTCTTGGAAAGATTAACACATAACTTCCACATATCACAATAGTCACTAAGAGTATTAAGTTGGCACTGTAACCCTATTATCGTACAGAAGACAAAACAATTCAGTCAGATCAGGACAAAGTTGAATACCTCGCTTACAGCTTCTTTGCAATTCCCTTGGTATTTCGTTTATAAAAAATGAAAATAAGAAAGGACTGAGCATGCATCCTTGACGAACCCCTAATGGGCATTCAAAATAATCTGTCAGACCTTCACTACCCCTTACACAAGATTTAACGACCTGATACATAGCAAATAACATTTTAAACATTTTTCCCCTGATACCCCCTTTCAAAAGGAGATACCAGAGCCGTTGACGTTCAACAGTGTCAAATGCCTTTGAAAAGTCGAATGCACAATAAAATTTACCACGTTTTCTGGTCATATATTTTTGATTAACAGATTGCAGGATAAAAATGTTTAAAATTGAAGTGAAAATTTTACTAAAAATGCTGAACAGTGATATACTTTCTATAATTGTCAGGTAGAGAGGATGACCCTTTTTTTATGTAACGGAATTATAATGGCTTTTGCCCAATCATCAGGGAACGTCCCTGAGTGAAATAACTTATTAAAAATTACACATAGATATGGTGTCAGAAAATCTGGGTTATGTTTAAAAAATTCCCCTAAAAGACCATCCAGTCCAGGAGATTTGCCATTTTTGAGTTTGTTAAGTGCCGCTGAAATTTCATCGTTGGTGATTGGACCATTAAGAATATCATAATTAACATCTGTATCAAGTATTTCATTATCTACTGAATTAATAAGATCAGACAGTTCGTCAGACATTACAAATGCTACTGGATCAGAGTTCTGAACAAACAAGTTACTAAAATATTGAAACCATTTATCTGAGCTAATTCTGTTAGTTGGTTGACTCGCATGCAGGTTGTCATATCAGCGACATAACAGCCATGCATTGCAATAATGTAAGAGTAGGTCTGTTAACATGATTATTGTAACATTGTAACAAGTATCAAGGCATCACTGTACTAAGAAATTGTTACACTGAAAGTTCATTATGGTACGGACCACAGGCACTCGTATCAATCTGTATGATTTTTAGCACAACTGAACTGAGGTTCAGTAGTGCTATAGGGATCGCCCGGCATCTGTCTGTCTGTCTGTCTGTCTGTGTGTGTGGATGTGTGTGTGTGTGTGTGTAAACAACTTAAAGTCAAAAACCACTGAACCGATTGCCATGATATTTGGTGGGTCCATTACCTTGGATGTCTAGTTAGGAAATTGTTCAAATCAAAATGATCGCATCACAGGTGTGTGATTTGGGTCAAAAAATGTGATTTTTGGTCAAAAAACTTAAACTCAGAAACTACTGGGCAGATTGGTGTGGAATTTGGTGGAAACGATCTAAAGGGGGTGTAAAGTAAGATTTGTTCATGACATGATTATTCCATCAGTAATATGCAAATTAGGGCTAAAAATTTGTCTTTTTGGTCAAAAGTCAATAATTCCAAAAGTACTGAGCAGATTGGGCTGAAATTTAATGGGAATGCATCTAGGGATGTATGGACGAAGAAATATTAAGCATACAATGATTCCATGAGTAATATGCAAATTACGTGTACAAATGTTCATTTTTGGTCAAAAACTTATATCTCAAAAAATACTTGGTCAATGAGCCTGAAACGTGGTGAGATGTTTCCGAAAGTGTTATTCTGCAGATTTTCTTGAAAACATTTTGACAAAATTGGCCCTAGCAACCATGACCACACCCTTAGCAACAACCAAATGGCAGTATATTTTGGTCAAATAACAACATTTGGTTAACTGTCCTAAGCCAACTTGACTCTATTCAGCAGAAAGCTGAATATCATAATTAAGATTAACCAACTGTCCTAAGCCAACTTGACTCTATTCAGCAGAAAGCTCTCAGAATCATTGGAGTAGACAAAGTAACTGCATGCAAGGAATTGGCCATCACTAGTCTTCAACATAGACGGGAGGTTGCTGCAGCTACAGTGCTTTACAAAATGCACACCAGCCACTGTCCCAGAGACCTCCAGGCAATGCTACCAAATATGTACACAACTCGCAGAACTACTCGCGCCAGCACATCTATGCCTGATCATGCCCTGACTATGCCAATGGCAAAAACATCTACACTGGATAGAAGTTTCCTTCACTCTGCAATAAGAATGTGGAACAACCTTCCAGATGTAGTCGTAGGAAAAATTAACAGTGATGGTATCCAGTCTTTCAAATGCCGAGTGCACAAA
Source organism: Glandiceps talaboti (assembly GCF_964340395.1). Taxonomy (NCBI): domain Eukaryota; kingdom Metazoa; phylum Hemichordata; class Enteropneusta; family Spengelidae; genus Glandiceps; species Glandiceps talaboti. Next base: position 17,525,249 of record NC_135569.1, on the reverse strand, counting down.
CACTTAATATAGCACCATTGACAGGCAGACTTTAATCCTGTGTAATTCATGTAATCATGCATCATGTTATCTTTGGCAAGGTATGATACACTTGGTGAGGGGTAGAATGCGTGACTGGGTGATTCGAGAGATGTAGGCAATTCACCTGGCTTACTAGAGTACTTGTGATTTATGAGCTGGCTGGACCTGTTCCTTAAACTGCCAGAAAACAGTGCAGTAAGACCTGGTGCTGTAATTCTCTAGTAGGGTCTTGTTCTTTTATTGGTCACTTGGGTTTCCAGTAATGCATTTTGCCTCCTCTGTAGAACGTATGGATATTTGTACACTTGTATGTCTCATGTATTTTTGATTCCTTTTTATACTTTACTTTTGTCCCTCGGACAGGACGTAAAATAGAGGTCCCGTGTATTGGAGTGCAATACCCAATGCACGTTAAAGTACAATGTACACCTTTCGTAAAGTGTTGCCGTCTTACATTTTTATTATTTTTTTTTTGTTATTCTGAGCAGCAGCGAACCAATTTGCTTGGCCAATTAGGAGATCTCTTTGTCATTTATTCCTGAAGTGGCTATTGTTCGCAATTGCACTACATATACAAAAAAAAAAAAAAAAAAAAAAAAACATCTGGTAGGCAAGTGAGTAAACATTCAAAAAATGTACACAAATACCCTAGCAACCATGACCACGCCCATAGCAACAGCCAAACGGTCGTGTATTTTACATAAACATTCAAAAAATGTATGTAAATTTGCCTAGCAACAAGACCACGCCCATGGCAACAGCTAAATAATCATGTATATTGCAAAGATAACAGGAATAGAAAGACAAATAAATAAACATTAAAAAATGTATGCAAATGTGCATAGCAACAAGACCACGCCCATAGCAACAGCCAAATGACCACATATATTGCGAAGATAACAACGGGGATTAATAGACAATTGAATGAACATTCAAAAATGTATGTAAATATGCCTAGCAACAACACCACACCCATAGCAACAGGCAAATGATCACGTATATTGCAGAGATAATATCAGGAATTCATACACAAGTGAACAAAAACATACAAAAATGTATGCAAATATATCTAACAACATGACCACGCCCATAGTAACAGCCAAATGATAGTGTATATCGCAAAAATAGCAACATGGTTGGATAGGCAACTGGATAATCGTTCAGCAAATGAACACCTATTTTTAGCGTGGACTAGCATATGGATAAACATTTTTAAAAACTGTACAGTTGTGCTACAATGCCATTGGTGGTATTTTTTTTAAAAATGTATAGTAAATAAGAGGACCCCATTTTCATCATATGAAGCCACAAACCATTACATTGCTAAAACAAAACTGCATAGTGGAAGAGCTGAACAACAGACCAATAGGTCACTTGTTATTTTAGATCCTAAATGTTGTCAATGATTTTGTATCAGTTAAAATCTGTTCTTCTGTCCAAAATTTCCTTCAAAGTTAATAGATGTTGAACATCACAATAATAATACATAATTCCTGTAGTTTTACTCTTGTATGAACAAGTAAAACAATACCAGTATAGGTTGTTGGGAGGGATGGGGTAGGGTGAGAGGGGCTTGGATGCTCAAGGATCTTTTTTGTTGGAATACTACACTATTGAAAACCTATATGAAGTGAAAGTGTCTGTATTTTCTGAACATATTGAACTTCACATACTTTGTTTAACCTGCACTAGTAGACTGTCAACAGTCGCTCGCACCTTTTTTCCCCTACGTTTTACGTAAACTTAAGTCGTTGCCGTCCGCCGATCCACCGCAATACTACTATAATCGCATACTGATATCGAGGGCCAACGCTCGGGCCTTCGACCCTTGATCTCTCGCGCCTTCAGCCCTCTATATCATTATGTGATTATAGTAGTGTTGCGCCAGATAGTAGTGTTGTACCTTACAAAACATGTCATTTGATACTACTGTTCAATGTACAAGTAAGTTGTTGTACCTTACAATTTACAAAACATGTCCAAAAAAATGTTCCAGTTGCAGCTATTACAACTTTAAATACTAGGTTGTATGTAGAATGGTATAGTTACATGTACTTGGAAACCTTATCAAGTACATATAGTGATTTGTAATATCAGGGTTATGTACTGAATGGCGATAACTAATATTTGGAATGTATAATATTTACATTGTGAAATGATAACAAACATGTTTGGTATTGGCATCCTATCAAAACACAGAACACTTTTATACAGATACACTATCTGTTGGTATTAAAGTGGCCATATGGATGAGAATTTGGTATTTATTTTGGATTTTTATTTGATAAAACAGCTTCACTATGTTTTTCTACTTGAAAAAATAATGTGAAATAACCTATACCAAGTCAATGTTCATAACTCAATACATTACAAAAAGATGCAAAAAGTGTAAAAAGTTTGTTATTGTACGTACAATTCCTTTAGGTTGTAAGGGGAGGGGGGATTTTAGATATATTTGTGTATTATTTCCAAAAAGTAATAGTATTCTGGTCTATCAAACAGGGTATTCTTTAGGTTGTAAGGGGAGGGGGGATTTTAGATATATTTGTGTATTATTTCCAAAAGGTAATAGTATTCTGGTCTATCAAACAGGGTATCCTTTAGGTTGTAAGGGGAGGGGGGGATTTTAGAAATATTTGTGTATTATTTCCAAAAGGTAATAGTATTCTGGTCTATCAAACAGGGTATCCTTTAGGTTGTAAGGGGAGGGGGGGATTTTAGATATATTTGTGTATTATTTCCAAAAGGTAATAGTATTCTGGTCTATCAAACAGGGTATTCTTTAGGTTGTAAGGGGAGGGGGGATTTTAGAAATATTTGTGTATTATTTCCAAAAAGTAATAGTATTCTGGTCTATCAAACAGGGTATCCTTTAGGTTGTAAGGGGAGGGGGGGATTTTAGAAATATTTGTGTATTATTTCCAAAAAGTAATAGTATTCTGGTCTATCAAACAGGGTATTCTTTAGGTTGTAAGGGGAGGGGAGGGGATTTTAGATATATTTGTGTATTATTTCCAAAAAGTAATAGTATTCTGGTCTATCAAACAGGGTATTCTTTAGGTTGTAAGGGGAGGGGGGATTTTAGATATATTTGTGTATTATTTCCAAAAAGTAATAGTATTCTGGTCTATCAAACAGGGTATTCTTTAGGTTGTAAGGGGAGGGGGGGATTTTAGATATATTTGTGTATTATTTCCAAAAAGTAATAGTATTCTGGTCTATCAAACAGGGTATTCTTTAGGTTGTAAGGGGAGGGGGGATTTTAGATATATTTGTGTATTATTTCCAAAAAGTAATAGTATTCTGGTCTATCAAACAGGGTATTCTTTAGGTTGTAAGGGGAGGGGGGGATTTTAGATATATTTGTGTATTATTTCCAAAAAGTAATAGTATTCTGGTCTATCAAACAGGGTATTCTTTAGGTTGTAAGGGGAGGGGGGGATTTTAGATATATTTGTGTATTATTTCCAAAAAGTAATAGTATTCTGGTCTATCAAACAGGGTATTCTTTAGGTTGTAAGGGGAGGGGGGATTTTAGATATATTTGTGTATTATTTCCAAAAAGTAATAGTATTCTGGTCTATCAAACAGGGTATTCTTTAGGTTGTAAGGGGAGGGGGGGATTTTAGATATATTTGTGTATTATTTCCAAAAAGTAATAGTATTCTGGTCTATCAAACAGGGTATTCTTTAGGTTGTAAGGGGAGGGGGGGATTTTAGATATATTTGTGTATTATTTCCAAAAAGTAATAGTATTCTGGTCTATCAAACAGGGTATTCTTTAGGTTGTAAGGGGAGGGGGGGATTTTAGATATATTTGTGTATTATTTCCAAAAAGTAATAGTATTCTGGTCTATCAAACAGGGTATTCTTTAGGTTGTAAGGGGAGGGGGGGATTTTAGATATATTTGTGTATTATTTCCAAAAAGTAATAGTATTCTGGTCTATCAAACAGGGTATTCTTTAGGTTGTAAGGGGAGGGGGGGATTTTAGAAATATTTGTGTATTATTTCCAAAAAGTAATAGTATTCTGGTCTATCAAACAGGGTATTCTTTAGGTTGTAAGGGGAGGGGGGGATTTTAGATATATTTGTGTATTATTTCCAAAAAGTAATAGTATTCTGGTCTATCAAACAGGGTATTCTTTAGGTTGTAAGGGGAGGGGGGATTTTAGATATATTTGTGTATTATTTCCAAAAAGTAATAGTATTCTGGTCTATCAAACAGGGTATCCTTTAGGTTGTAAGGGGAGGGGGGGATTTTAGATATATTTGTGTATTATTTCCAAAAAGTAATAGTATTCTGGTCTATCAAACAGGGTATTCTTTAGGTTGTAGATATTAAGGGGGGGGGAGAATAGGATAACATTTTATGTAACAATGTGAGGACACTGTAATATGACAAAATTTGACAGCAACTGAGTTGTAGTAGAGATGATGTGACTCTATCACTAGACACGTTCATCAGAACAAACCAGTATATGAATCAAAGAGGCAAGTCTCTGGGCTTGACAACTTCTTCAATTAATTCAAGGCAAAACTATGTTTTGGACTGTGGATTAAGAACTCCAAATACAGAGTCACAGCAATTGATAAAACTCATTAACTAACTAATCCTCCTTATCTCCTTAGACATACGGCTACCACCAACTTCTGTCACTTTACCCAATGCATTTCAAAAGGAAACTCAGGTACATATTACTAACAACATCTACTCTCATCATAAACACAATGCATTTTTTATTAGCTTCGCTGTCAGCGAAAGCTGAAAGCGTAGCTTTAGGTATAGGTTGTATAGAGTATAGAGAGTAGAGTGAATCATAGGTGTCCGTCAAACCTTTATATTTTCATTATCTTCTCCAAAAGTGACAGTCAGAATTCTTCGATATTTGGTGTGCATGTTCCCTGGGGGGAGGCTATTCAGATTTGTTCATGCCAAGTTGATCTGTGCCATTTTCAATTTTTTATGATTTTTTTCATAAAATGACATTTTCATCATCTCCTCACGTACTTCTTGTCAGCTTGCTTTGATATCTGGTGTGTTGATGCGCAGGGGGTAGCTTACTTAGATTTGTTAATTTCAAGTCAGCACGTCTTCTTTTCTATTTTTTATGATTTTTTTTTGTAATTTAAAAAAAAATGAATATGTTAATGAGCATAATGACCGACGCCATATTGGAAATCAGTCCGCGAGACTTTAGGTAAACTGCAACTTTTCAAAAGACACTATTGACGTCAAACAAACAATGTAATATGTACTGTAGTCTTAATTCTACGCATTGTGCGCCCAAATGACAAATATTTGTTCGAAACAGGGTTGTAAACTTCAAATCCAAATTCTCCACCCCTCCTACAGAATGGTTCATTCTAGTATACGCACCTCACGATCAAGTGAGAAGTCGTGCATGCCTGAACTGAAGTGTATGGGACGATTTTTGACAGAGTCAGTCGTCAATAAAAACGATAATACTCTTTCTAAAATTATCACATTTTGAAAGGGAAAGTACTTTGTGGTTCATTTATGGAGTTTTGTTTTTGTACGATCAATATTGGTGGCAAAATTACAGCGTCAAAATTACTGATGTGGTAATGCCAAGTTTCCGTACGGCGACAATCCCAAGTACCCGGATGCATGAGGGACTAACCCGGAAGCAAGTCGTTGCCAGCCATACGTTACAGTGGTAACATTGTCCGAGAAATCGCTGCGTTCAGAGTGTCATTATTCACAGAATTGTTTTTTTCGAGTGAAAACGCGTCTTGAATTGTATAACTCTAACAAATGAAGACATGTCAAGTTATATTTTGAAAGTTGTATCGCTAGTTTGAGACGATTTCCTCACGTATTATCAAGGCTTGGACCTTACTCCAGTTCAGCGGGAAGTCTAGCCAGTCCGATAATTCTTTCTGGTTTAGTTTACAACACTTTTGATCACACAGATTTTGTTTTTGTGATGAAAAGAAATTTAAAAAAAAAGATCACTTCAACCATTTCGTTGTGTTTTCTTTATGAAAGGTAATCGAACATGAACGAGTGTTACCACTGTAACATATGGCTGAGAATGACTCTCTTCCGAGTACTTGGGATTGTCGCCGTACGGAAACTAAGATGGCGATTAATACATTTCTTCCCTATATATATCTACTACAACTAGTACAAGTTGAATGTTGTTGACTTGGTAAATTTGTTAGAAAATTGAAATTCAAATTGCCTCAAAATTATTTTAGATCCCTAGTTTATTTCATTCATCATTAACATTTTCCAGGTTTAAAGCTGTAAGACACTGGAATTATTTATAGCCAACCTCAAAATCCTCTTTTTTTTCTTTTTCTTGTGTGCATTTCCCAGTCATTTTTTTTCAGAGATTTTGTGCAATTTTTCATAACAGTAGATTTTTGTTATAAAATGGTGACTATGGTATAAAATTAAAGTACAATACATTACCAACTTCTGTGTAAAATGTGTTTTATAGTGAGACATCATATGAAACCAGTAACCACTTTATTACATCGCTAAAACAAAACTGTCACCAAAATAAACAAAAAACAAAACAAAAAAACAGCGGAGCTATTCTGACCGATAGGTCGCTTGTTCAAGTTCTCTTGAAATAACAATTTCCTTTGGGATGAATTTCAAATTTATGAACTTTGGTAGAATGAAGACTTAAATGTGGAATGTATGTTTTTCTGTAAACAAACTACTATTTTAATGTGTAATTTTTGTGTTATGTATTATTATTAGCACAAAACTCAAAAACTGCTGGGCCTATCAGTCTGAAATTTGGTGGGAACATGACATGATGATCACATCAGTGATATGCAAATTAGGGATAAAAATCTGTTGTGTTGTCAAAAACCTATAATTCCAAAAATACTAGACTGATTTGGCTGAAATTTCACAGGGGCGTTTCTGGGGGTGTACAGATCAAGGGATATTAATTACATGATGATCCCAGTTTGTAGATGATGCAAGTGATTTTGGTATTGAGCCTTACCTCTCAAACTACTGGGGATGAAATTTGGTTATGATTCTAAAAGTGTTAGTCTGCAAATTGTGAGTGTGTCATACTTACATAATTTGCCCTAGCAACCATGACCGTGCCCTTAGCAACAGGTAAACAATGACGTATAATGCCAAAATAACACTAGTGACAGGAAGGTAAATGAGTAAACACTGCAAAATTGTGAGTAGATATGCCTAGCAACAAGACCATGCCCATAGTAACATTAAATTGTGGTGTATATTGCAGATATAATACCATGGATGGGTAGGCATGGGAATATATCTTCCAAAAATGTAAATATGCCAAGCAACAAAAACAGAAATTTTAATTTTACTGTCAACAGTTGTGCTACAATGCTATTGGCGCTTTTATTCTGTAATGTCACCACTACTTGTATCAGCCAAATTTATAAAGAATTAAATTTTCAAATCACAGTCATTATTTTTTTTAGAAATCAAATCCCAAATCCCAGTGCATAAATATATATATATATATATGTGTGTGTGTGTGTGTGTTTAAATTTCGCTACGATCTCATAGTCGCCATTTAGGAAAGTCAAATATCTCGGTAAAGGTTTCTAGACACCTGGACCCTTTACCATCTTGACGCCCGTCATCTCGACCCTATATTGGAATGGTACTGGACATCTCGACCCTCACACCCTGGTCATTTCGACCCCTTTGATAGAAGCTTTCACAAAATAATTTAAACACATATATATTAAGTAACGGTATAGAAAGCAGTCGAGTTTGAAGAAAATATCTTTGGAATTCAGAATGATGGAATCGTTATGAACCTAAAACTTATGAACACACCCGTGACACCGAACCGAATGCACTAGAGAGTGCAAAAATGAGGTCTTCACTAAATGTAGGCCTATACTTAACTAAAATCGATGGGTCATACTGGTACATACATACATACATGCAATGTCAAGGATGAAACGAATAAATGTTCCCTGGTGCCATGTGAGGTTTATGGTACACTATAGACATTCGAAGTAAATAGGATAAAGATACGTTAGTTTGATATTTTGAGTGGGGTCAAAATGACCAGGGTGTGAGGGTCGAAATGACGGGGGTCAAGATGGCAAAGGGTCCAGGTGTCCTGCTTCCTCTCGGTAAAGAGGCTACTAATGTCAAACTTCGTGTGAATCACATTCATGCATACTTTTTTCAAACTTGACATTCATTCTATAGCTGTCAAACAGTCTTAAAATGTCTTTCCTCCGTCATTTAGCTCAACGAAGATCAGGAGGTACACGGAATATTTTCCACATCGGCCCTTTTCAGGGCGAACTTGAAGCTGACTCAGATCGCTTGATTGCCACGGTTTGCATGTGTAACAAATTGGGGGGTAACCTCTAATGTTAAGGTAACCCTCCTTCATGTTACTATCTCTCTCTCCACTCTGTACATGGGATCGACTTGGACTTTTAGGGAATTAGCTCAGACTATACACAGTTTGTGTTTAAAAGTCTACACTCGAAACCAAGGCAAGCACCCAGCAAGTGCCTCGTTCATTGACTTCCCCCGAAGCCAAGTGCCCCTGCGAAGTAGTGAAGTGCCTGTCAGTCCCAAGTGTTCTTTATTGTGACGTCCTTAAAGTCTAAATTTACATAACGCATGGTCAATGGCCAAATAATTAATGCAATCCATATTACACTTTTAAGGGGCGTTATCATGCCCTAAAAGTACTCTCAAAACATTGATGAATGATCACTATGAATCCTAGCTATTTATGAAATGCAGACTGTCATCTCATGTACTCGAGTATGCTTGGAATCTTGTGTGGTCTGAATCCCATATCCTTGAGACAGTCTGTTGACCTTTCAGTCAAACTGGGACATGCGATGTTGTTAAAATATTAATTTTACTGAAAATGTGAATGTCATCTGTGACACATGCGCATGTGAACACACACTACACGGCACTAAAAATCCTACCTGAGGTAGGATTCAGGATAGTTTGAAGCCTGTGTAGACGCAAACGCGTCCTGAACCTGTCCTCCATCCTGATAAGACACCTTCGTCGAGAGGTTTCCTAAAACCCTCCTGACTTCGTCCTGTACTGTCAGGAGGGAACGCGCGACATCTACGCTGTAGACAGAACTTGCTGTTTACAGAGAAAGTCACAAAAGGCATGCATACAACATACAAAGAATTGGCACACACACACACGTCCAGTTTGGCTTGAAAAAGGAGGTGCTTTAATAATCTCCTAAAATTTAAAAAACAGGTTTACAGGTATTCAGTGGTAAAGCACCCCACCTTTCTGTTGCAATGTGAAAGGAGCAGAAAGGTTAAGCTGAACCAACATGTTGTGGAACTCTAGAACAGGGGAATAATGAAAGGTTTAAGTAATCCTGAAAAAGGGGTGGGTTAACAATGGGTGGGAGAAAAAACTAGCTATCCAAGATGGCGGAAAAGATGTATTGTGGGTAACGAATGACCAAACAAAGAAAAGCTGACCCCAACCACTAGAGGGCTCCCTACAGTTACCCAGCAATTAACCAAATTTACTGCTAGTAGTTCTACAGCTTCAAATTTAACACAATTGCTGTTTACAGAGAAAGTCACAAAAGGCATGCATACAACATACAAAGAATTGGCACACACACACACATCCAGTTTGGCTTGAAAAAGGAGGTGCTTTAATAATCTCCTAAAAAACAGGTTTACAGGTATTCAGTGGTAAAGCACCCCACCAAAGCAATGCTACCAAACAAGACGTGTGTGTGGTGGAACAGGAGCAAAAGGGAGAGACCCCCCCCCCCCCCCCAAGTGAAGCCAACGGAATAGTATGGGTGAAATCATGGTTTTGCCTAGCCTTGGACCATGATGTTGACAACAGTAAACCCTGAGTAGTAAAATGAAAACTGCCCTGGTGAGGTGTTCACAAGTAGAAAACTTGTTAGTAGACAAAGGTACTAAGTTAGATTTGCGCAAAAGGGAGAAAAAGGCAATGCTAAGACAAGCCCAAAAAGTGGCATCTTTACTATTACTCAAGTTCAAATGTTTGTGCATACTGATTAAATGCTTAGTCAAAAGTGGTAGTCTAGGATGTGGTAAATCTGTCATAGACTTATCTAGTCCTTGCAGAGTTAAACGTAATTCGATACTGTAAAGGTCCTGAGACTGATACCCTAATAATTTTGACCAAGTGCAAATACCTGATACATAGTTGCGCACTGATCTAGAACTCTGAAAAGATCGTGATAAAAAACATGCAAATGCCGCTAGAGTTTCTGCACATGTGGGAAATGGGTTACGGTGCATTATGCAACAAAAAAATACGTAGGAGTCCAGCTGAGTCTTTAAATTCTTGTGCGTGCCTGGACGGAAGGCAGCCTTCTGGATTGTTTTAACATCCTTTTGAAGGGAGATCCAAGCCTTGCTGTGACCTGAAAGGGAATTAGATATTTTCGTTTATAACAAAGTCTGTAGGTGCAATGATGTTCTCCTGTAGACAAACAGCAACAGTCAGGCGAGAGAAGTCTGCTTGATGTGAGTCGTGCAAGTGCCAGCGAGACAGGTGATCCGCAATGACATTGTTTTTACCTGCAATGTGAGATGCTCTTATCTGGATGTTATGTTGCGCACAGATCAACCATATGTTACGAGCGATGGAAAGAAGGGTGTAATGTCTGCCTTTGCCCGTGCAGAGTATTGGGACTGATGCAGCATTGTCACAGTACAGTTGAAGTCTTGATCCTTGGAGTGTAACCGCCCAGGTGCAAAGGGCGACAAGTATTGTGAGCATTTCCAGTGTTGCAATGTTGGAGTTTGACCAGTGGTCTGAGAAAACTGTGTGGAAGAACTGTGCCTGCTGTGAGTTTTACTTGTAACCAACCATCACAACCAGTGGCACATGCATCTGTGGATAAAAGGTCGGTATGTGCCCAAACACTGCTTGGAATTATGGTGATTCCATTGTAAGTGTCCATGAATAGCTGCCACCACTTAATGTCTTTAAGAAATTCTGCATTGAGGTATACTCTGTAATGCATCCTCTTGACTGTGCGAAGAAGTGGTAGCATGCGTACAATGAAGAGTCGTGCTGACCGAACACATTCAGCTACGAACACTAATTTCCCAATGAGTGCATGACTGAAGCTGCCTCTTAGTACATTTTTTCTTGCTAGAGAAGAGATTTAACAGGTCTCTTACTTCTCGAAGTTTGGCAAATGGTATGCTAATTGTCATTGTAGTAGTGTCAAACTGCTTTCCAAGGAAAATGAGGTTAGTTGTTGGAGGGGTTGACTTCTCCTGAGCTAATGTGAAACCATGTGTGGTGATGACATTTTTGAGTGTGCTGAAGGCCTGTGCTGCCCTAGGTGTGGTCTCGGCACTTGCAAAGTCATCAATGTAATTAATAGCGTCAAAGCCTGATTTCTGATAGATATATACCAGTGCATTCGTGCATCGTTGACATGCCATGGCTGACGAACGAAGACCAAATGGCAGTTTGGTGTCAAAGTAGAGTTGATCTCTCCAATGGAAACCTAATAAGTGATAGTCATGAGGGTCAACTGGAATCCAACGGTAACAGCATCGTATATCACACTTAAAAAGTAGGCAGCCTGGTCCATGTTTGTTTATCATGGTGATAAGGTTGTCTGTAGATGGGTAGCGTAGCTTGTAAGGGATGTTAAGGTATGTATCTAGTGGAATGCCATCATTCACAGTGATTGAAAGGGAACGACATATCCATAATTGTTCTCCTCTCCACAGAGTCCTTTTTTGGTACTGTTGAGAGGGGTGATGTTGCAAGTGGCATGTCGAACGGATTGCATGTAAATGGACCTACGAGTGCACCATTATCAATTTCTTTCCGGATGTATTAGTGTCAATGTGCAATGCAAAGTTTAAAGCCGACGAGTGATTCCTGATGTGAGTGCGTCGTAAGGAGGCTGCCGTGTAGTTTATGGGCCAACCATACTGCAAAAAGTCCACTACAATACTGTCATGATACCCTATTAGACTGTGGTATGTTCAACGTGGACAGAACTGGTATTTGTAATTGACTAAAATTTGGATAGGTTGACTGGATGTCTTTCTTGTGGGTGTCGATAAGAACTTTTGCATCTAGTGGGCTTGACCGAAACATGTTTGAGTCAGGGTAAATTTCGCTATTACTGTGGTTGCTGTTGTCTGTACCCTCCTTGTACGATTGGTACTGGAACTTGTAGTAGTCGACCATGGATGGAGTGCAAGTGTCAGGTATGTGTTTACTCTCGTTGTCTACATACCAGGATGTAGGGTCAAAGTAATTGTCAATTCATGGGTAGTTGATAATGATTCCACATCTGCACATTGTGTAGTGGACGTGTCAGGAATACTATTTGTAGACTGCGTGACTGTTATTGTCTCTGTGACCGTGTCGGTAGTGGTACTGTTCATAGATTGACTGGCTGCGACATTGTCCATGTATTGAGTAACTGCAACTGAGGCTGTACTGACTGTAGGCTGAACAACTGCAATGGTAGCGAGATTGTCTACATCTACATCGGATTTTAATCAGATTGGTGTTATGGTACAAAAACAAAATGAAATGTGAAACTTTGAAAGGCTCGTGTTGTTCACCGACACTACTTAGATGATACTAAATAAAATGTCACTAATGAACAAAACTTTCGACAGATGAAAAGTCGTGTTGCCTTCTCGACAGAATCTGCCAAAGTTGCGTCATTTCACGTTTGTGTTTTGTGTTCTGAACGCGTAGCATTTTGGGACGAGCTGGCGATGGGATGAGTTTATTTTCGGCCGAGTGTCTGGCAACCAGAAGGCTTCACTTGAAGACAACACAGATAAACATGTGGTGTCATTGTGGGCGAGTCCACTGTTCATAGATAGGTGGGCCGTGACAAAACTCTCGCAGAAAGTTTTGTCAGATACCTGTCCCTCCTGAAATCCGATTCGTTTTATTTCATTTTCTTTTTATTGACTTCATTACCACGTACAAAGTAACAGGAACACAGGCATTTGTTTCCCGAGTTATGTCTCAGAATATTTCTATCAGAATACAATAAAATGTCGATATCGTTAATATTGACGTACATAACCAACTATATACGAAAGGGATAAAATTACACTTGTTTCTGTGATCGCGCAGGTTCACTTTCGCAGTGACAGTGACACTGCAGTTGTGTTGAAATTCACATTATTAAAATGGGTTAAAATGGCTAAAAAAAAAAGTGCCACCAAAAGCCACCATTTCAAGATGCGAATTTCAAAAGCTCCTAGGTGTCCCCCTCCTGACCACCCCTTCGCTCCACTCAGCAAGTATTCTCCCCTCTTGTGACAAAATCCTGGGGAGAACACTGAGGATATTATAGCACTGTCCCATATGAATGTAAGTAATTTTAGTAATGTAACAAGTAGAAAGTCGTGCCAGGCTGTGGGCTTAAACTTAATCAATGCATGATCGTCAAATACTACACAATCATTTGTGGTTGTTACCGTCAAATGGGAAAGAAGTCTATCAATTTCAGAAAGTTTGTGACTGGCAAAAAGACTTTTTTTAGGTGTTGATGAATCCATTAATAGAATCAGGTTTTTGTATCATTCAAGTGATTGTTTTTGTAGCATTCGAGTGGTTGTTTTTTATACTGTGTAACACTCCATGCTTTTTGTAGCATTCAAGTGGTTGTTAGTCCCCGCTGGACGAAGTCCAGGGCGGGGACTTATGGGTTCCATCTGTCCGTCTGTCCGTCCGTCTAGAGCTGTTTCTTGGAGATGCCTGGACCAATTTTTTTCAAACTTGGCACAGGGGCAGCATATGATGGCATACATATGCACGTCAATTTGTTTCATGATACGATCCAATATGGTTGCCTAGCAGCCATTTTGTTTGCGAATTTTCCATGTCCAAAGCCATAACTCAGACATGCTTGAACAGATCTCATTCAAAGTTGGTATCAGCACAGTGTTCTATGACATACATGTGAATATCTATTTTCGTCATGAAATGATCCAATATGGCTGCCTGGCAGCCATTTTGTTTCTGAATTTTCCATGTCCAAAGCCATTACTCAGACATGCTTGAACAGATCTCATTCAAAGTTGGTATTGGGACAGTGTTCTATGACATACATGTGCATATCCATTTTCATCATGATACGATCCAATATGGCTGCCTGGCAGCCATTTTGTTTCCGAATTTTCCATGTCCAAAGCCATAACTCAGACATGCTTGAACAGATCTCATTCAAAGTTGGTATCAGCACAGTGTTCTATGACATACATGTGCATATTCATTGTGGTCGTGATACAATCCAATATGGCTGCCTGACAGCCATTTTGTTCGTGAATTTTCCATGTCCAAAGCATAACTCAGACATACTTGAATAGATCTCATTCAAAGTTGGTAGTAGGACAGTGTTCTATGACATACATGTGCATATTTATTGTTGTCAAGATACAATCCAATATGGCCGCCTAGCAGCCATTTTGTTTGCGAAATTTCCATGTCCAAAGCCATAACTCAGACATGTTTGAACAGGTCCCAAAACCCGCATCAGAAAGTTTACATACTTCATGGTAAGCATCGTAACAGTTTAACAACTTTAATACAGTGAAGTGATACAGTATTATTGCCCTACTTCGTCACTGGGTAAAATGTATACATTCCTGTTTCGACCGACAGACGTACCATCTGCTACAAATCCTATAAGTTTCTGCTTCCAACTTTAATCAACTTTGTCACTTATAGTTTTTGTCAAGATTTTGTTGAGTGGCATGCCCTCACTGTACACTAATTATATAGAGGTCAATGTATAGGTCACCAGTATGGATACATTGTTGCAAACCCATGCACACCCATGCACAATTGACTGCTGAATAGAAATAGAAAATTTTACGTAGGCAGTTAACAAGTGTTGAAGGCAGTTTTCCTCGTAGGCTTGGTCTATTTTTCATATTTTGACCATATACATTTTGGTATAAATTATTACACTTGATAAATATGTGAGAGTGTATTTATATCCTGAGATACCTAGCTAGATAAATGATTACAAGCCTTGCAACAAACAGCGGTAGTTTGTTATCAGGAGAAATCAGAAAAGAACACGGTAAAAAGGAGACAGTTGGAGGTCAATATAATACTTCCTAAACTTCTAATCAAAAATCTAAAAAGATGTGATTTCTCTTTATTCATCTGCGCATTAGTGTGTGAAATTTGAAAATGATAAGTCCATATTTGACGAAATTGAAACGATGATAAATATTTCACCTGTTTGTGAACTCCGCGCTCATTGTAAACCTATTTGAAGGCCAAGAAAAAAAAGAATTGTTTTCTGGTGAGTTTGCATCACTTAAATAACCCCGCCTTGATCTTCTTTTTACTCGTGTTTGTCCAGCCAATACAGACTGCAGATCCAAGGGAAACACAAAATAACTCTCCCTATATTAATTGCTACTTCAGGGAAGACAACTGCAGAACTAATCATGAACCATTAACAAAAGATTTCGCATCATCACACCATTTTAGGCAACGTTTCCTGACCAGAAACAACAACTTTCTTTTGTGTGGCCATGGCATCTAATTACTGAAAATATGCCAATAACTTATTAAAACTAAAAGCTAAATCTATAATATTTTCAGGACAGATGCGCTTTGGTATTGCAAATGTATGTACCAAGTTATAGTGAATTTGAAGCGTGCATTCTTGAGATATAGTCTAATTACTGAAGACCATTAATTACGTTAATTGCTCATTAATATTCATGGGATGTTTACCTAAACCTAATCAGTTCTTGCCATTACTCTGCGGAAAAAACAATAGATTTTGATGTAAAAAGCAGTTTTATAAGTCTCATGGTCTCGTGTAGAGTGAGATCTCATGCATGGCATGTAACAACTTTTGTAGCAACTTCAGTCCTGCACCTCTCCAAAACGGAAGTATACAATGTTGATAAACTGCACAGTCACAGTTGAAATGACCCCGTGAACTTGAAATCTGCGCAGGCGTACACCAAGGAATGAGATTACATTCTGGTCCCACTCACAAATTTGTATAGCCTACGGGCCAGTTAGCTAGCTCAACTGATAGCAAAACGAACTGTGTGATGCAGTCACCAAAACATGCTCTTATCTTGTCAGTGGTCATCCCAAACCACATAATCTAGCAATCGATGACATATCTAATTTCAAAAAGTTGTATATTAGAGGTGTTTTGGGGGACTAGAATTTTTTCTTTTTTAATTTTCAGTGGTCCAGAACTGGGTATTTTTAGCTATTCTCGCTTTGATTTACTAAATTAAATAAAAACTACCAAAATTATGATATTAAAGAACTAAACTAAAAGCTGGAAAATGGTAATGATGATACCCTACCCTCATGTTCAATCACTATCGCTAATAACAATAAGTTCACCATAGTCGACTAGTCTGTACAACACGGGCAGAAATGCACCCATAGTAGAACCTTCCTCAAGCCAAATTTGTGCTTAACGCAGATTAATAATTCTTAGATATGAATATATTAATAATTCTTAGATATGAATACATTAATAATTGTTAGATATGAGTATATTAATAATTCTGAGATATGAATATGTTAATCATTCTTAGATATGAATATATTAATTCTTAGATATGACTATATTAATAATTCTTAGATACAAATACATTAATAATTCTTAGATATGAATATATTAATCATTCTTTCATATGAATATATTAATCATTTTTAGATATAACTTAATAATTCCTAGATATGAGTATATTAATAATCTTAGATATAAATATATTGATAATTCTTAGATATGAATATATTAATAATTCTTAGATATGAATATATTATCTCAATCTTTAAAATCTTACTCATGTGTTTCATGTAATACATTTTCTAACACAATCTAAGTTGTTTATTCTGTAGTGCAATATGCACAGTACACATCGATAGTTCTGTAGGATGGCTTGGAGAATGTATCGGGTTTGTATGTGGATAAATAAATTACGTATACATCTATGTTATCTCGATATTGAAAACACACGTTTTATTTTATTTCACATTATTTTACTTTGTGTGTGTCTGGTGGGTGGAGGGGGGGGGGGGGTTAAATTGTTGAGTAAAATATCAGTGCATGCCCAAACTTTCAGTACATACATTGTACTTTAATAAATAGTTCAGAAATGAAATATGTAATGGAATATGGTATCAGGTTGTTTTTAAAAACTATGAATTCAAAGGATTGAAATTTGATGAATAAAGGACATTTGATTTTCAGAAATTGCACGATACCTTGATATTGAGAACGCAATTTGTTGTTTTTGTTGTTGTCGTCCTTTTGGGGAAACATTGTCAAAATCTATCACAAGTTACTACTGAACAGCCAAATATTTCCTCATTCTCCACATTGGGAAGCACACTTGTACTATAAATAAATACTTCAGTTGTGTTCCAAAATGAAGGTGTCAGTACTCAAAGTAACAAATCATGTAACTTGCAGAATTTAACCTCGAGATCAGGATTCAAGTGCGCAGCTGGGCATTTGAATGATTCAAGTTAAATCGATTCTAAGTCGGTTTTTTCCTGTCCTAACTACGACAAGTTAAACCTGTTCCGAACTGATTTACTTTGAACTGAATCGAAACCACCCCCTGAGGGGGTTTCGAACCGGTTCAACTAAAGCGGTTTACAACCAATTTAAGGGCATAATATGCATAATATGCCCTTAAATTGGTTGTAAACCGATTTAGTTGAACCGGGACAAGAGAACTGAATTCAATTCATTCAGAATTTAGATGGGGACAGGTTAATTGGGTGACTAAACTTCAACACTTCATGTTTTCCAAACTATTCTGTTATTTATTTTAGCAGCAATGTGTTCTCTAAAGACTACATTTTGTGCAATGTTTTCTCTAAAGACTACATTTTGTGCAATGTGTTCTCTGAAGACTACATTTTGTGCAATGTTTTCTCTGAAGACTACATTTTGTGCAATGTTTTCTCTGAAGACTACATTTTGTGCAATGTTTTCTCTGAAGACTACATTTTGTGCAATGTTTTCTCTGAAGACTACATTTTGTGCAATGTTTTCTCTGAAGACTACATTTTGTGCAATGTTTTCTCTGAAGACTACATTTTGTGCAATGTGTTCTCTAAAGACTACATTTTGTGCAATGTGTTCTCTAAAGACTACATTGTGTGCAATGTGTTCTCTAAAGACCACATTTTGTGCAATTTTGATTTGAATGTGTAATGTTCCTTTATACACAAAGGACTGTAATATATTTGCACATTTTTGTCAAGTTCCGTTTGAAGTGAGCAAAATATGTCTTTGATGAAAATTTGAGTTGTACAAAGCTAATCCTGTAAGATGCTTTTCCACGTACAGGTATCTATTTATAACAACAGCCAAATTTCTTGTATATTCAAACACTGTGTGTTTTAGCTAAAGATAGTGATACTGTTATTGAGGGCACTGGTAATACGACCTCGAGATATAGACAGCGCCGCCAACAGCAGTAACTTGCATCTAAAGTTGATCAAAATACTAGTAGGATTGTTAGGGGAGAACCATTTGATTTGGGGGGGGGGGGGGCAGGAGGAAGTGGGTATGGCAGCAATTTTTTTTCCCCATCACTGTGACAGCAATTTTTTTTTCTATCATCAGTCCTGCATCAAATTATTTTTTCCATATGCAGAAGCAATGCAAAAAATTTTTTCTCAGTTACCAATTTTGTAATGTGCACTTCACAATATACCTACATGTCACTGGTTCACAACTAACTTGTTCTGTGTAAGTAGCAATAAGTAGTAGTTAACAATCCATGCTTCTATTTAAGATAGATAGCTGGTAAAAAAAATCCATGAGGAGCTAACTGATCTCTTGGCTATCTGACCTTTAAACCAATTTATTATTACCAAACAAAATAATCAAGTTTGAACCAACCTTGGAAAATACTTCCACTTATTAACAAACTTGATCTAACAACCCACAGTTGGTTATATGGTAAGCGCAATGTCATACACTTATTTAATATTGATGGTGTTAGGAATCCCCTTCCCTTTATTACTAACGGCCCTTTTCAGGGCCACCACATCCAAAAAGAGAACTACCAAACCACTAAACTATTAGTTTCAACAAATAAAGTCTTGAGAATAATCCCCCGATATGGATAGAAGAAAATTTTCAAGACAAAAACATGAAACACACCTTAAACACCTTGGTAAATTATAAATAAATCCAAGAGAAAATACAAACGGTGGTTTTCATCTAGTAGCCTCTGTTTGTAGATGTCTACAAACAAACACGTGGTTGTAGTATGGGCTCACCAGCTTCTCTAGAGATAGCTGATGTCGCATTCCACAAACTTGAGTGTCGCATTATTGAAACATATATGGATAAAATATCACTTTAGACACGTTTCAGAGATGTCATGATATTCATGCTATTCCGTGGCACACAAACTGAACTCAATATTCCGAGTGAAAAGATAAATGAAATGCACCCAACATTAAAATTTTCATTAGTCAGCTCAGAAATGGAAGTGGTATGCCTTGATTTGGTGATTTACAAAGGTCATAGGTTCGAACAAACAAAAAGGTTGGATATCAAGACTCACACCAAACTAGTCTAGTTCCTATACAGTATTGATCGTTACGATTAATACAATGTGTGGTTATAGAAACCACATTCTGGTTATCCAGACTACACCAAATCGACTTACACTTTTCTGTACCTCCATAGACAATCTTGTCACCCAAATTCCGTCTTTTAATGGGTTTTTATTAAAGGCGAAACAATGAGGTATGAATGTGTAGTAACGAAGAAGATTTCCACAAATTGAAATTCTTCATAAACAAATTGACACAAAGAGGATACAACAAATCAGAAGTGATTCGCTCGTTAGGTCCGTTATAAGAATAGGGAGACTTATCTCCAAAATCGGACACCAACTCAAGAGATTCCTCTAGTCTTCAAAACAACATTATATAGTCCCAACATTAAAAACGTCTAAACTAAAAGACGCATTAACAAAACATTGGAAACTGCTAGAAAATAATGTAACCTTGAACCAACTCTACCCGACCAAACCAATCATAGCACAGAAAAGAACGAAACAAAAATCTTAAAGACATACTTGTCACAACTAAACTGAAGTACTCTGCCTCTAAAAGCAAGGCTGAAAATAGCCTTGCTGATCATAATGTGATTGAAATACTAGCATCTCTGCTTGATGAACAATATTAAATTTTAAGCCAAACAAAGAATGCTGTCTTGTTAGACATGACTGCGATTGATGAAGGACTCCAACAGCCGGTCCGAAACGTCTTAAAAGAAGGGTCAACTAGGTATCAACTAAAAATGGATGGTGCTTTCTCAAATAAGTAACGCAACAAAATAATCATTTTCTTTACCCAACTTCCAAAACTGGTATGGCCTTGTTTATGTCGGAACCCAAGGTGAACTCTCCTTGCCATTATCATTATAATGGAAATTGAAGTTTGGATTTTGATGTACAGCTCTGTTTACAAATTCAGGGATATTCTTTCCATAGCAAATTGTCATGAATTGCGGAATAACGCTAGTGTCAGTGTGCAATGAGATAATTATATCAAACAACATTTTAGCCAAAGACAACGTCGAACACAATTATTGAAAAGAAATATCTTCAAATAGTGGATCTTAAACTGCGTACCTAGTTTAATAGTTTTTCAGGGCCACCAAATATTCCAAAAAGAGATCTGCCGATTTATCAGTATGAAATGTTTTAATATAAGGAACAAGATGTAAATGAGATCGAGCGCATCTTCGGAGTCACTGCATGCAGCATAGCAGGCGACCTCACGTTGAACGACTTTTTCCGTCTTTTTTTTGAGTTTCACTCGCTGACATTATAATTGCGACGTGCTATCTTCAAATGAAGGAGACTTTCAAGACTACTGTTACTCGCGGAAAATGCACAGTGCATGTGCGCACTTCTTGTGTACTTTCCCGCACAAAGAATTTTTAATTTGCTGCAAAAAGTTACAATTTTGAACTGGACACATTTTTATTCAAAGTTAAGCCAGCGTACAATAGCAATATAAGATACATATTAGCCAGGAGTCAGTGTACAGTCACTTTAGTTAACTATCCATTTAAATCGCGCATGCTAGGAATCGTGACGTAAATGACGATTTTAATAGCATCGCTATATATTCAAAAAGTAGCTTTTTTTCTTGCTTTTTTCCAGCTGCCTTTAATGATGTCTTTTGAAAAGTGGCTACTTACTTCAGCTTCTAGTGTGCTGAAATCCAATATGGCAATGTGGCTACTTACTTCAGCTTCTAGTGTGCTGAAATCCAATATGGCAATGGTCACAATGCGCATGCATCATTGAATTCTATCATTCAAAAAATAAAAAAAAATCACTGAAAATAGAGAACATGTGCTGAGTTGAAATTAACAAATCTGTGAAAGCTACCCTCTGGGTATCTGCATGCCAGTTATCAGTTATCAAAGCAATCTGACAAGTAGTATTTGAGAAGAAGTTGAAAATATCATTTTTGACAAAAATGCTGAAAAAACCTGAAAATGGCACAGATCAACTTGGGATGAACAAATCTGAATAACCTCCCTCCAAAGGCCATGCAGACCAAATATCAAAATATTCTGACAGTCATTTTCATAGAAAAAGTTGATAGTCGGATGACTGATGGGGACTGATAATCAACTTAACTCTCAGCTGTTACTGACAGCAGAGCTAAACAGTTGACGGACAGACAGATGACGGATGACAGACGCCAACAAAGAATCAACCTGACGCTTTCAGCAGAGCTATTAAAATGTGATTTTTTTGGTCAAAAAACTAACTAAAAAATACCACCAATGGCGTTGTAGCACAAGTTTTTAAAAATGTTTATCCATATGGTAGTCCATGCTAACAATAAGTGAATGCTGAATGACTATCCAGTTGCCTATCCAACCATGTTGCTATCTTTACGATATATGCTATCATTTGGCTGGTGCTATGGGCGTGGTCATGTTGTTAGATATATTTGCATACATTTTTGTATGTTTTTGTTCACTTGTGTATGAATTCCTGATATTATCTTTGCAATACACATGATCATTTGGCTGTTGCTATGGGCGTGGTCTTGTTGCTAGGCATATTTACATACATTTTTTGAATGTTTATTCAATTGTCTATTAATCCCCGTTGTTACCTTTGCAATATACATGATCATTTGGCTGTTGCTATGGGCGTGGTCTTGTTGCTGGGCACATTTGCATACATTTTTTTAATGTTCATTCATTTGTCTTTCTATTCCTGTTGTTATCTTTGCAATACACATGATTATTGGGCTGTTGCTATGGGCGTGGTCTTGTTGCTAGGCGAAATTACATACATTTTTTAAATGTGTATTCAATTGTCTATTAATCCCTGTTATCTTTGTGAAATACATGACCGTTTGGCTGTTGCTATGGGCGTGGTCATGGTTGCTAGGGTATTTGCATACATTTTTTTTGAATGTTTACTCATTTGCCTACCAGATGATGGTGTTATTTTACCAAAATATACTGCCATTTGTTTGTTGCTAAGGGCGTGGTCATGGTCGCTAGGGCCAATTTTCTCAAAATGTTTTGAAGAAAATCTGCAGAATAACACTTTCAGAAACATCTCACCAAGTTTCAGACTCGGTGACCAAGTACTTTTTGAGATATAAGTTTTTGACCAAAATTGAACATTTTTACACCTAATTTGCATATCAGTCATGGAATCATTGTATGCTTAATATTTCTTCGTCCATACATCCCTAGATGCATTCCCATTAAATTTCAGCCCAATCTGCTCAGTAGTTTTGGAATTATAGATTTTTAACCAAAAAGACATATTTTAGCCCTAATTTGCATATTACTGATTGAATCATCATGTCATGAACAAATCTTACTTTACACCCCCTTAAGAATGTTCCCACCAAATTTCGCACCAATCTGCTCAGTAGTTTCTGAGTTTAAGTTTTTTGACCAAAAATCACATTTTTTGACTCAAATCAAACACCTGTGATGCGATCATTTTGATTTGAACAATTTCCCAACTAGACACCCAAGGTAATAGACCGATCAAATATCATGGCAATTGGTTCAGCGGTTTTTGACTTTAAGTTGTTTAAACACACACACACACACACACACACACACACACACACACACACACACACACACACACACACACACACACACACACACACACACACACACACACACACAGAGAGACAGACGCCGGGCGATCCCTATAGCACTACTGAACAAGTTCAGTTGTGCTAAAAACTACTGGGCAGGTCAGGTCAGTCTGAAATTTGGTGTGAACATTCTTGGGGATGTTTATATTGAACACATATTGCCTGGCCATGAGGGCTATAGCATCCGTTTATTACACCCGAGGAACTGTGAGTTACCAGAATCACATGCTATTTCACGAGGCTGAAGGCTGAGGGAAATAGCATGTGATTCTGGTAACTCACAGTCACGAGGGGGTAATGAACGGATGCTATAGCCCGAATATAGGCCAGGCAATATGTGTTTTATAATATACCTCATGCTGTGAACTCACGGTGGCAGACGACATCCTCAGTAGCTGCCATTTTGACCTGCTGTGAACTCGCGGTTGATGGAACTATTTCCCAAGGGAAATAATCATTCTATTTTCCTATCACGTGACTGATTCTAGCGAATCATGGCACAGCGTTATCACTAGGTATATTATAATAAGAATTATTCATGACATGATGATCCTATCAGTGACATGCAAATTAGGGATAACAAGCGATCATAGATGACATAGTTCCCACTGTTTGGGAGTTATTGATCCCTGTTTTTATTGTAACACTTCTTGTCTGTGATAGGTGCAATCACAAATTGACATGCATATGTACCTATTAGTACACTGCCCTTATACCAAGATTGACTGAAATTGATCGGCTCAGACATGTCTCCCAAATGGCTACAGAGATGAACAAATCATAACAGAATGGCTGCCTAGCAGTCCTGTTGGATCATATTGTGACACAAGTTGACATACATAATTATATACATCATAGTACATAGTCTTTAAATAAAGTTTTAATGGAAATTGTTCATGCATGTCTGTGTAATGGTCCCAAACATGGAAAAATCATAACAAAATGTTAAAAGCCATTATGCAGACATGCTTGAACAGATCTCATTCAATGTTGGTATAAGGACAATGTCAAATTTTTGCCCAGTGGCCATATTGGATTGTATCGTGACACAAGTTGATATACATGTGAAGATTATGGTACAACATATATCCTTGTACCCAGTTTAAATGGAATCGGTTAAAACAGAATGGCCACCCAGCGGTCATGTTGGATCATATTGTGACATAAGTTGACATACATATATACATCATAGTACAATCAATTTGTCTTAGTGTAAAGTTATGAAATTGTTCATGTTCACCCAGTGGTTATATTGGATCGTATCGTGACACAAGTTGACATGCATATGAAGAATATGGTACAATAAATTTGTCTTAGTGTAAAGTTATGAAATTGTTCATGTTCACCCAGTGGTTATATTGGATCGTATCGTCACACAAGTTGACATGCATATGAAGAATATGGTACAATAAATTTGTCTTAGTGTAAAGTTATGAAATTGTTCATGTTCACCCAGTGGTTATATTGGATCGTATCGTCACACAAGTTGACATGCATATGAAGAATATGGTACAGTAAATATCCCTGTACCCAGTTTGAAGGCAATCGGTTCAGACACATCGAAATAATGGCTATGGACATGAAAAAATGGTAACACCATATTTAAACTGAATGATTCTCGTAAGGGAATCACTAATTATGCAAATTGTTCATTAAAACTAAAAAAATACCACCAATGGCGTTGTAGCACAACTGTACAGTTTTTAAAAAATGTTTATCCATATGGTAGTCCATGCTAACAAGAAGTGTTCATTTGTTGAATGACTATCCAGTTGCCTATCCAACCATGTAGCTATCTTTACGATATATGCTATCATTTGGCTGTTGCTATGGGCGTGGTCATGTTGTTAGATATATTTGCATACATTTTTGTATGTTTTTGTTCACTTGTGTATGAATTCCTGATATTATCTTTGCAATATATGTGATCATTTGGCTGTTGCTATGGGCGTGGTCTTGTTGCTAGGCATATTTACATACATTTTTTGAATGTTTATTCAATTGTCTATTAATCCCCGTTATCTTTGTAATATATGTGATAATTTGGCCGTTGCTATAGGCGTGGTCTTGTTGCTAGGCACATTTGCATACATTTTTTTAATGTTTATTCATTTGTCTTTCTATTCCTGTTGTTATCATTGCAATATACGTGATTATTTGGCTGTTGCTATGGGCGTGGTCTTGTTGCTAGGCAAATTTACATACATTTTTTGAATGTTTATTCAATTGTCTATTAATCCCTGTTGTTATCTTTGTGAAATACACGACCGTTTGGCTGTTGCTGTGGGCGTGGTCATGGTTGCTAGGGTATTTGCATACATTTTTTGAATGTTTACTCATTTGCCTACTAGATGATGTTGTTATTTGACCAAAATATACTGCCATTTGTTTGTTGCTAAGGGCGTGGTCATGGTCGCTAGGGCCAATTTTCTCAAAATGTTTTGAAGAAAATCTACAGAATAACACTTTCAGAAACTTCTCACCAAGTTTCAGACTCGGTGACCAAGTACTTTTTGAGAACTAAGTTTTTGACCAAAAATGAACATTTTTACACCTAATTTGCATATCAGTCATGGAATCATTGTATGCTTAATATTTCTTCATCCATACATCCCTAGATGCTTTCCCATTAAATTTCAGCCCAATCTGCTCAGTAGTTTTGGAATTATAGATTTTTAACCAAAAAGACACATTTTTAGCCCTAATTTGCATATCACTGATGGAATCATCATGTCATGAACAAATCTTACTTTACACCCCTTAACAATGTTCCCACCAAATTCTGCACCAATCTGCCACATTTTTTGACCCAAATCACACACCTGTGATGCGATCATTTTGATTTGAACAATTTCCCAACTAGACACCCAAATCAAGGTAATGGACCCACCAAATATCATGGCAATCGGTTTAGTAGTTTTTTACTTTAAGTTGTTTACACACACACACACATCCACACACACACACACACAGACAGACAGACAGACAGACGCCGGGCGATCCCTATAGCACTACTGAACCTCAGTTCAGTTGTGCTAAAAAACTATGGTAACATGCTTTTTTTCGGACAAGTGTGCTTTGCCAAATTATATGGAATTTGAAGAGTGCATGATACTGCTTCATTGCTGAATATCGTTCGTCATTCAAACTACTCATTAAAGGTAAAGGTTGTATCAACAACAGCTTAGCACAGGTGCATATTACTATAGTTGATATATGTACCATATTACATGAAATTTGAAGCTTGCATTTTTAAGATATAGCCTAATTACCGAAAATTAATTATGCAAATTATTCATTAAAACTGTAATCTATAGCAACAAAGTTTGTAGGACATATTCAATTTTTTTATGGTTAACGTATGTACTGAATTGTATTGAAATTGAAGAATGCAGTCTTAAGATAATGCTTAATTAGTTGATTTCACTGATATGCAAATTTCCCTAATAAATATGAACAGATCTCGCTCAAAAACTAATCAGGTCTAGCCATTACCCCAAACATTATTTGTACCAAATTTTATTATAATTGAACCAGCTGTTTTTAAGAAAATGATGACACAGACAGACAGACAGACAGACAGACACACACACACACACACACACAGATGGACATACAGACAGATAGACAGACAGACACACACAGACAGACATCCCCTTTTAATACCTCCCGTACCCTTACAGGAGGTAAAAATGTGTCTTGTTTGTCAAAAATCTATAATTCCAAAACTACCAAGCAGATTTTTCTGTAATTCAATGGGGATGCATCTTGGCATGTGTAGATGAAGCTGTATTCACAACATGATGATACCATTAGTGGTATGCAAATTGGGTCTAAAAATGTCAATTTTGGTCAAAAACTTATATCTTGAAACTGCATGGTGAATGGGTTGTATTGTTGTATTTTGCTTTGAAGAATTTCACAACTACACACAAGTAATGTCCTCACCAAATACCAACACAAGAGAGAGAGAGAGAGAGAGAGAGAGAGAGAGAGAGAGAGAGAGAGAGAGAGAGAGAGAGAGAGAGAGAGAGAGAGAGAGAGAGAGAGAGAGAGAGAGAGAGAGAGAGAGAGAGGGGGGGGGGGAGGGGAGGGAGGGGGGAGAGAGGGGAGGGTGGGAGAGAGGGAGGGGGGTGGGAGAGAGGGGGAGGGTGGGAGAGAGAGGGAGGGTGGGAGAGAGAGAGAGAGAGAGAGAGACACACACACACACACACACACACACACACTTTGCTATGCCTAGCACTAATGAACCTAAGAAGTTATAATTGTGCTAAGGGGAGAACCATTTGATTTCGGGTGGGGGGGGGGAAGGAGGATTTTGAGACATAAAATCTGTCGGCAGGTGAAGGAGGAAAACTAATAATTTGATGCCATAATAGCTCGAGAAAAACAAATTGTTCAAACAGACTGAAAGTATATAAAAAAAAATACCACCAATGAATGGCATTGTAGCACAACTGTGCAGTTTTTAAAAATGTTTATCCACATACTAGTCCATGCTAACAATAGGTGTTCATTTGCTGAATGACTATCCAGTAGCCTATCCAACCAAGTTGCTATCTTTGCGATGTATCTGATTATTTGGATGTTGCTATGGGCGTAGCCATGTTGCTAGATATATTTGCATATCTTTTTCTTCCGTAAGGAAGAGATGTATTTAGTGGGTGGAAGTGTCTGTCTGTGTGTGTGTGTGTGTGTGTGTGTGTGTGTGTCTGTCTGTCTGTGTCACTGTTTTCTCCATAACGATTGGCTCAATTCAAACGAAATTTTGAAGACGTATCCCGTAGGGTAATGGCAAGACTTGATTTGGTTTTGGTAAAAATTTGCGTAATTAACGTCTGGTCACACATGCGCTTCGTTTCGAAAGTGCACCACCAACGTTGATGTAAGATAAACCAGGAAGTTAAGGTACGGATATACACATTGTTGTTCTAAACTGAGAAAGAATATGTTTTCAGGCGTTTCAAGTGTTTGTATTGATATTTTCATTGAATCTGAAGATTATTACATCAAACCAAGGAGGTGAGCACTGAAAACACACATCATTTGTAAGCTTTATTGCAAAAATGTACAGTCACGATCGTCTGCTCACTTCACACCTTTCACACATGTATACGACTTGGAGCAGATGGTGCGTCTGTCAATCTCGATCGAAACAAGAATGTATACCACTTTACCCAGGGACGAAGTAGAGCAATAATACTGTATCACTTCATTGTATTGAAGTTGATTCAACTGTTACAAGGCATACCATGAAGTATGTAAACTTTCTGATGCGTAATAGCAATGTTACACGGGTTTCAATTTTGTTTATTATTTGCCGTGGAAATGGGTGTACCTACCCTGGGTATGTAGGGGATCACAAAAGCCGAGTGCAGTTGAGGATGGCAAGCTTTCCTGGCATTTAAACGTTTTTGACAACTAACTTCACTGGGACTTGAAAAAACAAGTCATTGAGAATGACATAGACCCCGCTATAATTGGGTTTTAAGGAATTATCACTACTGTGATCATGCAACAACATTTTTGAACCTAAAACAAACAGACTTAGATATGTTGTGAATGCTTGGTGGACATGGAATATGCCTCCAACAATAAAGGATTGGTTGGGTATGGGGGATCATATCACAATGAAAATGGAGTCTGAGTTATGGCTTTGGACATGGAAAATTCACAAACAAAATGGCTGCCAGGCAGCCATATTGGATCGTATCACGACGAAAATGGATATGCACATGTATGTCATAGAACGCTGTCCTAATACCAACTTTGAATGAGATCTGTTCAAGCATGTCTTAGTAATGGCTTTGGACATGGAAAATTCACAAACAAAATGGCTGCCAGGCAGCCATATTGGATCGTATCACGACGAAAATGGATATGCACATGTATGTCATAGAACGCTGTCCTAATACCAACTTTGAATGAGATCTGTTCAAGCATGTCTTAGTAATGGCTTTGGACATGGAAAATTCACAAACAAAATGGCTGCCAGGCAGCCATATTGGATCGTATCACGACGAAAATGGATATGCACATGTATGTCATAGAACGCTGTCCTAATACCAACTTTGAATGAGATCTGTTTAAGCATGACTGAGTTATGGCTTTGGACATGGAAAATTCATAAACAAAATGGCTACCAGGCAGCCATATTGGATCGTATCATGACAACAATGAATATGGACATGTATGTCATAGAACACTGTCCTAATACCAACTTTGAATGAGATCTGTTCAAGCATGTCTGAGTTATGGCTTTGGACATGAAAATTCATAAACAAAATGGCTGCTAGGCAGCCATATTGGATCGTATCATGACAACAATGAATATGCACATGTATGTCATAGAACACTGTCCTAATACCAACTTTGAATGAGATCTGTTAAAGCATGTCTGAGTTATGGCTTTAGACAGGGAAAATTCACAAACAAAATGGTTGCTAGGCGGCCATATTGGATCGTATCATAAAACAAATTGACGTGCATATGTATGCCATAGCATGTTGCCCCTGTACCAAGTTTGAAAAAAATCGGTCCAGGCATCTCCAAGAAACGGCTGCGGACGGACGGATGGACGCACGGACGGACAGACGCACGGACAGACGGAACCCAATCCATAAGTCCCTGTTCCGGACTTCGTCCGCGGGGACTAATCACAGATGTAGAGCTAAATTTCTTGCATAAATCATGAAATTGTAAGTCTACCCTTATGGAAGGCATTCAGTTTAAATCTGGTGAATGTTTTTGTTCACTTGTGTATGAATTTCTGATATTATCTTTGCAATATATGTGATCATTTGGCCGTTGCTATGAGTGTGGTCCTGTTGCTAGGCACATTTGCATACATTTTTTAATGTTATTTATTTGTTGAGTAATCCTCTTATCTTCGCAATATATGTGATCATTTGGCTGTTGCTATGGACGTGGTCTTGTTGCTAGGTACATTTGCATAATTTTTGGAATGTTTATTCAATTGTCTATTAATCCCCGTTACCTTCGCAAGATATGTGATGATTTGGCTGTTGCTATGGGTGTGCTCTTGTTGCTAGGCACATTTGCATATATTTTTTGAATGTTTATTCAATTGTTTATTAATTTCTTCTGTGAAATACATGACGGTTTGGCTGTTGCCATGGGCGTGGCCATGGTTGCTAGGGATGTTTGCATACATTTTTTGAATGTTTACTCACTTGCCTACCAGGTGATGTTCTTATTTAACTAAAATATACTGCCATTTGGTTGTTGCTATGGGCATGGTCATAGATGCTAGGGCCAATTGTGTCAGAGTATTTTGAAGAAAATCTGCAAAGTAACACTTTAAGAAACAACTCAAGATTCAGTCTCATTGACCAAGTACTTTGTGAGATATGTTTTTGACTAAAAATTCACATTTTTCACCTAATTTGCATATCATTCATAACATCATTGTATGCTTAATATTTCTTCATCCATACACCCCTAGATGCATTCCCATTAAATTTCAGCCCAATCTGCTAAGTAGTTTTGGAATTATTGATTTTTGACCAAAAAGACACATTTTAGCCCTAATTTGCATATGGGACCATCATGTCATGAATACTCTTAATCTGAACACCCCTAAGAATGTTCCCATCAAATTTCAGAATGATCTGCCAAGTACTTTTTGAATTTAAGCTTTTTGGCAAGAAATCACACAGCGGTGGTAAGATCATTTTGATTTGAACAATTTCCCTACTAGACACCCAAGGTAATAGACCCACCAAATATCATGGCAATCAGTCCAGTGATTTTTTACTTTAAGTTGTTTACACACACACACACACACACGCACGCACGCACGCAGACAGACAGACAGACACTTTTCCATGCCTATAGCACTACTCAAACTTATCAGTTCAGCTGTGCTAAAAAAGGAAATTGACTGAGGGCCATATTGTAGAAAATGGAAAACAGAATTTAGTGATATTTTACAAACAGACCAGACATGATGGTATACTGTTACCATACTATGTAACTAGTAGATGGAGATGGCACATTATAATGTGTAAGGTATCATTCTCATAAACACACATCTTCATTACTCAACAACTTCAAAAGCCAAACAGGAGCAACAAATGTCAAAGCAAATATGTTTATTGAAATCCACATCCATAGATCATTCAAATCATAAAACATAATCAACATAGTTTCTATGACATAGTCAACATAGTTCTATGACATAGTTAACACAGTTTCTATGACAGTCAACATAGTTTCTATGACATAGTCAACATAGTTTCTATGACAGTCAACATAGTTTCTATGACATAGTCAACATAGTTTCTATCACATAGTCAACATAGTTTCTATGACATAGTCAACATAGTTTCTATGACATAGTCAACATAGTTTCTATGACATAGTCAACACAGTTTCTATGACAGTCAACATAGTTTCTATCACATAGTCATACAGTCATCAAATCCACCAAAAAATCTTCAAGAACTTCATAAATTCAACTCTATAGACAGATTGACAGACAGACTCAAGTTTATCAGGAAATTTTTTTGAACTCTACAATTATAAAATTTTCATCATTAGCAAAAATATCGATAGAATATCTAATCTTACTAGGAACCTGAATCAATAGACAAGTTTCTAACTATAGAGGGTGCTATTTACGCAGCTCACTGTTCGTCTGTTTTTTTCTTCAGATTTCTCACAGGAAATTGAACAGCGCCACCAAGTGTTAGATTAGAAACTAGCCTATTGGCTAAAAAGTACTGATTAAACTCGCTTTAATACCCAATAAGGCACTTTCTCTGCTGACTTTGAATACAATTCTACAGCTTATAGCTAATATACTTGACAGAGAAAGCAGAGGCTAACATGTCCATGACAACGATAAAGCCCAATATATATATATAGAACATAGCCAAGATATAGTAGACAATAAACCATCTAACAATATCAATAATATATTTTTCCATCCTTTTTTTTTTTTACTGAACTGAGTACGAGTTAACAATAAATCTGGACAAATAGTTTTCATTTTTGGTAAGAAATATCCGAAAAATCAATATTTCAATAATACAATTGCTATGACGACTGTCAGTGAAAGATTGCCTATTTTAACACAATCATATAATGAACATTTGTAAGGAAGCAAGAGTCTAAACATTCTTTGAAGTTTTCAAACATTGAATAAAGACATTCTTGATTTATAGATAGCATTAATATACATGGACTGTAATGATAATGGTGATGAGAACGCTGTGAAGGTATCTGTTTCCATGGCAACTTGAATAGAGTGGAATGCTGAAGTGTTTGATCAAAAATGAAAGTCATCAATATATATACTAATATATGGCACTTGAAACTGTATCAATTCACTGAAGTACTTTCTATGCATATAAATATTTTTATAGATACTTTTTAGATAACATTCACTGGGCAGCATATGATCAGAGATCTCAAAAAAAAACTTTCAAGAAATATCTCAATAATATTAACAATAATAATAATAATAATAATAATAATAATAATAGAATTAATTGCTATTCATAAACAAATCTTTCTTTTTTTTAAAATTCAAATCATTTCAATTACAACACTTACAAATATGATTGCAAACATGACACAATAACATGCGCAGCTTACTCATCAGAAGATAATAAACTAGAGACAGAATATTGTATTGGATGATCATCTTGTACCAAGAATTATATCATTCCATATATGGTAGTCTGTTGGGTCATGTGATGATCATCTTGTACCAAGAATTATATCATTCCATATATGGTAGTCTGTTGGGTCATGTGATGATCATCTTGTACCAAGACTTATATCATTCCATATATGGTAGTCTGTTGGGTCATGTGATGATCATCTTGTACCAAGACTTATATCATTCCATATATGGTAGTCTGTTGGGTCATGTGATGATTATCTTGTACCAAGACTTATATCATTCCATATATGGTAGTCTGTTGGGTCATGTGATGATCATCTTGTACCAAGACTTATATCATTCCATATATGGTAGTCTGTTGGGTCATGTGATGATCATCTTGTACCAAGACTTATATCATTCCATATATGGTAGTCTGTTGGGTCATGTGATGATCATCTTGTACCAAGACTTATATCATTCCATATATGGTAGTCTGTTGGGTCATGTGATGATCATCTTGTACCAAGACTTATATCATTCCATATATGGTAGTCTGTTGGGTCATGTGATGATCATCTTGTACCAAGACTTATATCATTCCATATATGGTAGTCTGTTGGGTCATGTGATGATCATCTTGTACCAAGACTTATATCATTCCATATATGGTAGTCTGTTGGGTCATGTGATGATCATCTTGTACCAAGACTTATATCATTCCATATATGGTAGTCTGTTGGGTCATGTGATGATTATCAGCCCATAAAATATTTAACGGCACTTTCTTTCAAAGCCAAATGCCAGCCAATCATCTCATTTCATTTTAAATTCACTACTGCCTAATATGGTAGCTAGGGTATCATGTGACATGTATTACCCAATGACAATCATGCTGCACAATACATGACATCAGCCTCAGTCAATAATTAACAATGCCTCCATGTATCAGTGTAAATTCGCAGCCATAACCTGCATCATGAAATCATAAAATTCAGGCCAAATATAAGGAATTGGTCCCCAAAGCTAAGTTAATGTCTCTAATCTGAGAGGAATGGTTTACAAGTCCAATTTTCTGTCATGACAAATCTATCAACAAGTGTCTAGTTTAAAATTTTCTGATGGTAAATACTTGAAGATTAAAATACAAAACTGCTAAAATGGCACATCAACAGACACAAACCTAGTAAATGGTGTCATACAGACACACCATGAAGCCTCTTTCTCTTCCTGAATGGTATGCAATAATACAGATCAAAAACCAACAATTCATTTAGTTTTGAGACGATAAAAAACAACCACCACCTTTTGACAAAAGAAAAGAAAAAAGAACTGGACTCCTGCCCACATGAGGGCTCCAGTACCATAGCTGGTGTATTAGTTGAACACTGTGATGGTTAATTTATATAGCTGGTGTATCAGTTGAACACTCAATTTATATAGCTGGTGTATCAGTTGAACACTCAATTTATATAGTGAGTCTGGCAATATAGTCAGAATTTCGATATCAAACTATGAGATGTATTGATTGTCATTTTGAGTTGAAAATTGAAAATAAAGGTAAATTTAACAGTACTGACCTCCACACAAAAGTAAACAATTTAGTTTTGCAACCTTGTCTTCCGTTCAACTACTAAAATTTTTTGTCTGAGCGATATTGTGAAAGTGATTTTGTCACTGGATTTTGTTGTCATTTCAGTTTGCAGCACTTACTTCAAGACAACTACCAATTTTTATATTGTTTTAGTTTCTTAGTGAATGTGATTTGCTCATCATTGTATTTCCATGTATGGATAAATAATTGAATAATTCCCCTTTCTGGTGACAAGAAGTACAAAATGTGTGGAAGATTCATAACACTAATTTTATACATTCAAAGCAGAATATCAGAATTTTGTCAACTGAAGTTATGTACCAATACAAAATGGAATTGTTTGGTTTTGATATATATTAATGTATATAACAATCTGCTATCCGGTAATTCAAGAATAACACTAGGAATCAAAATGCAAACAATCAAATACAGCACACAAATGGGTCAAAGGTCAATACATCATCATGCAAATTAAACAAAAAATTGTATTATAATGTTTGAAGTACTACTTTAAAAAAACTATAACATAACACACAAACACATGCTTGGATAAAATAATACAATACTGTTATAAATATTGTTCAAAATAAAAGAAAATAAAATGAAAGACAAAAAAGAAAACTATTCAGCCTGCCTTACATTGTTACCATAGTAACATAGGGATCGATACAAATCTAGGGCAGTGGACTCTAGTGTACCATTAACACATCCCATAATTCATTGCAGCAAATAAACGGCACTTTCTTTGTTTCAGCACTACGTCAAAGGTGCACAGCCTCATTATATCTACATTATTGTTTGTTCTCAGCCTCTAAAATTCTCCAAAGTTTTTTTTGACATCAGGCCTTTATTAGTCAACATACTGTCTATGAATTTAAACTTTGAACTTTGTCAAAGTTCATACAAATGACCTTGAACTGTGTCATCAGTTAAGCAAGTGACCTTGATCTCTGTTGAAAAGGTCCAGCAAATGACTTTGAACTTTCTACACATGCTCTTTCTGGGTAAATTTCTCACACCATACACACTCTTCTAAAGTTCAAACAGTTTGAGACAAAGGCATTAATATCGAGGGAACTACTAAACTATAAACAACAATCTACAGCACACATTACAGATGTATACATAACATTCTTGGCAATAGTACTAAAGCTCTAGTACCAAATAGTACAAAAGCTCTAGTACCAACAGTACTAGTATCAAAGGTCTAGTACAAAATCTTCATGGGTTCATCAAAAATTTGCATATCAATCAAATTAGCATAGCAAGAGAATGATTGGAATACTTTGCATTTTATCCAATTATGTACAATATCAATATTCCACAAAACCAATATAAAGCTAACTTAGAGTTGTCTTGTGCCAATCTTTTTGATTTCTTTTATAATTTTAAACTTTGTTGAAACTTCCAAGACAAAATACTGAAATAGATACCTCTGGAATAATGTGTTCACAGAAGAATTCTTTGGTTTGTTCACAAAAATTCAATTCAAAATTTGTTTACTTAAAAATGACATTCTTAATTCAGGAACAAGGAATGCATGGAAGAGACTTCAACAATTGTCACTTCCCTTAAAATTTTATGTTTGACTTTTAAAGTGTAACACAGAAATAGATTCCACTGAACATTGAGACTGTCTAAAACTACAAAACACATACATGTAGTTTCATTTCAGGAATACTTCCTTCCTGTTACAAAAGTTTTTCTCTATACATTTCATCAATTGTTGATGAAGTTTTTAAAATACATTATTTTCAGCACTCTTATGTAGACTAAACACATATATAAAGTGTACCTATACATACACACACTATAAAAACTTTGTTCCGTTTAACACACAAGTTTCCCGTCAAAATTGTCAACATGAAAATTTCCATACTTTCACAGTTTTGATCACTTTAGCCAGAATGACTTATATTTTCTTGTTTGTCAAAATCTGAAGAACAAATTGACTGGATTTGACATGAATTATTTGTAATTGACTGGAATTCATGAATTATTTGTAATTTTGAGAGAGTTCATGGTAGAAGTTCAAGAGATAAACCATGTACTTTGAAATTACTAGTAATAACTATTGTATACAACCTTTGAGATTGACTTGAATAAATAAGTTGGAAGATAATGTTGACACCTATAAACTAAACACTGTGTGGTCCTCTTTTCAGCCTTTTAGTATCACAAGTTTATCTATTAAACATAGTTTGTATAAGTAATATAAAGTATCTGAATTTCAAACTAGGATATATATCAATGGTTTGACTACTAAATCAACTTATAAACCTATCTGCTGCACCCATTTATAACAAACACTGAAGGAACTGTCACGCACAGCAAGAACTATCACGCACTGCAAGAACTAACGCACTGCAAGAACTGTCATGCATTGCAAGGAACTATCACACATTGCAAGTACTAAGTCTCAATTTTGCAAAGTCAGTTCCACTGTGGTTCATTTTTTACCACATCATAGAATTGTTAGTATCGTGTTCATTTCATAGTTTGCTGTCTCAACAGAACTGACTGGAGTGTTTGTTGATGAAATCTACACATACCTGTCTGAATGTGAAATGAGAACACAATTGTCATCATTTAAGAGTTACTCAAATTCATAGAAGTATACTGTCCTTCCAGGTGTCATTTGTCTTGAAAATCAGGAGTTATAAAGTTGATCTTAAAATTGATAATTTAGTATTACAATTCTACATTAGATAGTTAATTTCCAGAAATAGACTTTTAGCCTCATCTGTGTGGTAACAAGTAAATTGGTTTAATATTGTCATACAATGGGTGCTGTAAAACATAGCCATGCTCCATATTCTGATGGAGAGTAACACATCATGTTATGACATTGTGATGGAGAGTAACACATCATGTTATGACATTGTGATGGTCCAGGAGAGTAACAGTGTTATGACATTTTGTTTTCAAGCATTGTCTATTACATATATAACACTTAAAGGACCAAGTGTTCTTTTAAAATGTGTACCTCAACCAAATGTGTTCCCCTTAGAAATCTTAAAAGTCAAATTTGATTTCAAAGTATACACACACCAACAGGAATACTTGTGTAATTCTATGTTCTACTATTTACATTACACTATGCAGATTTATAAACAGCAACAGGTCACCAAAATAGAGTCTGAGAGTACATCTTTCTTTATGTCTGCATAGATACCCTCACATTATGCTAATTAGTACACTAATTCATGCAGTCATCACTTCTACACATTTCATGCACTCTAACCATTCAATTGATTTCTCATGTCTGCATAGATACCCTCACATTATGCTAATTAGTACACTAATTCATGCAGTCATCACTTCTACATATTTCATGCACTCTAACCATTCAATTGATTTCTCAGGATTCTCAATCTCAAATATCAAGTTTTTCTTCTTCTTTTTTTAAAATCAACATCAACAGATTTATATTTTTGTGTATGAACTGAAGTCGACCTCTTTGGCTAATGAAGCTTAGAAATTCTATTTCCAACACTTTACAATATCATCTTTCTAAGTACTGAAATGAAAAAATCTTTGTGGCTAAAGCTCTGGGTACAGAAAAACAGACACATGGTAATTTCCTACATTTTTCCCCAGATTTCCTACATTATAAGATAAGCTTTCTTACATTATAAGAATTACAGAGTTGGATTTAGTGCCGCTTGTTGTTCTTCCTGGCAGCCATCTCTTCATCATCAGATAACGACATCATGAGTGAATATGCTTGTAACTTGGAGCGTCGTTTGATATTGAGTTTGTATGCTTCACTGTCGTCATAGCCCATGGCAACTGAGCTGCTGTAAAAATCTTGTGGATGTATATCTACATCTTGCATACTGTTTGGTGCTCTCAACAATCCTGGACTGCCTTCTGATTCTTTACCTGAATTCTGTTCTGCAAATGCTGAGTTTGTTTCTCCATTTGTCATTTTGCGGTTGCTAGGTGACAGGACAGTTTCATCATTATCATCATCATCTTCGTCATCCTCCTCTTCTTCATCATCACCATCGTTGCACTTTCCATCAACGTCACTATCACTTCTATCTGCATAGCCATTCATTTTCTTCATCTTGACCAACTCTTTCACTACATCTTCCTTGAAGGCTTTCTTAGGAGACAGCATGCAATCTTCCATCTCAGAATCTCCATCTTTGGTTGCTATGGAGATACCATTTTCATCTGATTTCCGCGCACTGACATATCCTTCCTCTTCTTCATCATCATCATGATCATCGACATCTTTGTCTTTTCTTTGGCACTTGCCAATTTGATCCGTAATAGAGAAGTTGGCATCAAAGTTTTCAGCATTTTCTTGGTTTCTGGCTTCAGCTTTGTTGACTTCTCCAATGAAGTTATGGATTTGTTCAAAATATGATTCATCTTTGTTGTTAAGATCTTGTGCAGCGAGTAGATCTTGCTTTTCATTTTCATGCTTCTTCAGATGACGGTCGAGATTTGTTTGTTGACCAAAGCAGCGATCACACATGGGACATTTGAAAGGCTTCTCTTTGTTGTGGATGTTACGGACATGGCGTTGAAGATTCGATGAAATACTGAAGGACCGGTCACAATATTTGCAGCTGTATGGCTGTTCCCCTGTATGAGTTCTCAGATGGCGTGTCAAGTTGGCAGACCTAGGAAAGATTTTGCCACAGAACTTGCAGGTGTAACGATCTTTGCCCTTTGATCTATCAATAGTGTGTTCAAACATAAGATTCTTCATATTCTGAGATGGTGGACTGCCAAACTTCATCAAGCCCGGTGCCATCTCTGCTAGTCCACGATAGTGTTCAAATTTACGCATTGGTGCAAACTGTGGTGGTGGTGGAGGGAGGTATGGATAATCCATACGCATGTACTTGGATGGACTGACAGGGAACTCGTGGGGATGTTTTCGTTTCTCAACACGATAGATTGGATCCATGTGAACAGGTAGTGGTCGAGGATACGCAAAGCCAAGAAAGCGGTCTGGAGGTGATGTCAAAGGTGGCATTTTTGGTACCTGGCCATATATGTGTGTTTTCTTTGGTGATGTTTTTTCAGTTGGTTCTTTTTTCTTAGTAGGTACGCTCAAATCCAATGGTTCTTCTCCAGGAACGTTACCACCACTGCCTTGTCGTGGTGATATGGACTTTCTTGACAGATCAAATGGTAGTTCTTGTTTCTCTCCAAAGTGGTTAAGATGTCTGTGGTAATCTGATATCCGGTATGGTTTTTCAACTTTGATAGGGAATGGTGCGGGATAATAGAGTCCTGGAAATGTACATGTATCAGTTGGTAAAATGGCACTGGTGGTAATAGACATGGCTGGTCCAAAGTATTTTTCTGCAATTGATGCCATTGCTTTGATACTGTTATCGGTTACTTTGGGAGATGGAAGACAACCATTTGCTTCTGGTTTCTTGTCTTCTTTCTTTTCTGATTTTTCTGTTTCACCATCACTCTTTGCTGGACTGCCATGTTTTGATGACTTGTGGTGTACCCCTTTGTTCTCTGCATCACTCTCACTCTCTATGTCACTTCCAGATGTACTTTCCAGCTCACTTCCATGTGGAGTGCTAACATTTGATAAATCACTGCCTTCAGAATCATCACTCAGCTCACCACTTTTGGCTTCCTCTTTGACTTCAACTTTGACCTCTTCTTTAACCTTTAACTCCTGACCTTTCTCGTCTTCTTCAGCTCCTTCCTGGTTGGCAGTGTGGCATTTTTTTACATTTGACATTTTGAGGCCAGTGTAATGTTTTAACCATTCATCAGCACTTTGTTTGTCTGAATTGATGGAGATTGAATCACTGCCGGGACTATGAAGGGCAGAGTCATCATCAGTGTTTGGGTCTGGGCTGTTATGAAACGATACTTTATGAGCACGCATCATTTGACTCTGTAGCAAGGCTTGTTGATGAGCTGGCATCATTCTCATCAGTTGGCTGAAGTGGGCTGGAGAACCTCGTATTGTTGCTGCAAGTGGTGAAACAGGGCTTGGAATGCCTTTTTCGATCCCTGGCATGAGACGATTTGGACGTATGTGTGGTTGTAGAGGAATGGCAACACCTAGCTGACCATTCAGGAATTGATGACCATGGCAGAATCGGCGATGCTTGTTCAAAGAGGTGACGGTTGAAAATACCTGATTACAGCCAGAGCATTTGATCTGTGTACGACAGTCAGCATGCATCCGTTTATGACGACACAGATTTGAGAACTGAGTGTATGACTTGTAGCAAACTTCACATGTGAATGGCTTGACACTACTATGAATATGTGTATGCTGTTTTAGACCGCTTGATGTAGCAAACGTTTTCCCACATTCTGGACATGCGTGACATCGGGCACCGACATGCTGTGTACGAATATGACGCTGAAGGTTACTTGGATCAGTGAATACTTTGTCACAGTTTTCACAATTGAAGCGTTTTTCAGCATCATGAGTGACTTGGTGACGTGTCAAATTGGATTTCCAATTGAAGGACTTTGGGCAAGTGTCACATTTATATTCTCTGTCATCTGATAAGTCGTCTTCATCAGATGTTTCAGGATTTTCAGTAAATCTGGCCACTTCTGCTTCTTTTGCTGTTAATCAAACAAACAAAATATACCTTATTTTAAAGGCACAGTTCCAATTAAAATTTGCATTCTAGCAGAAATATAGAAAAGTTTGTCCTGAACAAAAGAATGATTCTATTTCATCCTTACGGCTCCACTGATAATAGGACTTTGTAGTGATTTATGGGCCTTTAAATGTTGAAGTAACCTTAGCCAATATTTAGATATATAAATTACATTATAATAACTTTTATCAAATATCTGTAGTTTTCAATAAGTACAAATATAATTATACTATACACCATACTATTAACTTGCAAAATAGTCATGGATATTCCGTTATAACAGAGGGGTGTATATTCTCACCTTGCTTGAAGTCATCATTAATAGTACTAAATATAGCATTGCTGTTATTACATGCATATTTCTGATGTCTTCTCAGAGCCACTTTGGATCGGAATAGTTCGTCACATTCTCCGCACGAAAACTGTTTTTCCTCTGTGGGGAAAATTTAAGAAAACAAAAAATACATTTATTTATCATTTCTCAAGGCATTTATAGTAGGAGACATGTAGTTCTAAAGCTTCTCTCTGGAGTCTTATACTCTACAACATCTCTAAACTTTTACATCATTCTAGATATAAATTAATTCACAAACTGACTGCCTGGTTGATTTAATTAGATTAGATTAGATTAGATTTGATTTGATTTGATTGATTCCTATTGCATGATCGTTAGAAAAGTATAATCACCATGCAGTTATAGTGTTTATTGCTAGGATTTGGGAACTCTGGTATAAAAAAGAAAAACTCAAATATGATGACACCAGTATAGATTTGAATACACCAAACTGTAATGGGAAAACTCTATACAACTAAGTCGTTGGGCAAGAATTGAACCACATCTGTGCCTTAGTTAACCCAGCTGTGTAATTAGGGACCTGGTAGGATAGAGGTTGCAATGGACTTATTTGTGAGATGTATGTGTATATAACGAAAACATAATTTTTGCATCTACCACACATTTCCATGGAAACAGCTATCCAAGTTTATACAATTTATGTTACACCAGGTAGCACTAACTCATACGTGCCAAAAAGAAGGACATTTTTTCACTATATTTGATTTTTTAAATGTTTTATGTCAAATTTTAGAAAAATGATTAACATATTATGGTGATTTTGGTTACAATGGCAACATATGATCATAAAATGACCCCCTTTTTTGAACTCAGCATAACGAACTACCCCAGGTAGGGTGGTTAATTTTCAAATAAAAGCGATTACTATTAAAATTATGATTATTATATAATATTTATTTAATTATTATTAAATGATTCTGGCGTGAATATTACCTTCATAAGTACTGATGTCTCGGTATTACATATCTAACATATCTGCTAACTCCAATAACACAATGTGAGTCAATGGCAAGGAATTCTACTCAACAATTAATGAGAAATTCAACTTATATTTCAATGACAATCACATATTAAAGTGACATACAATCATGACTGTGTTCTTACCAATCATTTGTAATGGCATGCCTTCTTGGTCAGGAAAAGCAGCATCCTTTATTACCATCAATTCCTCCATTGGTTCAATGGATTTAATAACTTTATAGTGTACCTGTGTGGAAGACCAAATACAAGTGTTTACTTCACACATCATTACAGTACCAATGACACATATCTATAAGGAGTGCATATACCCTCACCCCCACCACAACACAATTTATAAGGAGTGCATACACCCTCACCCCCACCATTGACACAATCTATAAGGAGTGCATACATCCTCACCCTCACCACAACCAGTCTATAAGGAGTGCATACACCCTCACCCCCACCATTGACACAATCTATAAGGAGTGCATATACCCTCACCCCCACCATTGACACAATTTATAAGGAGTGCATACACCCTCACCCCCACCACGACACAATCTATAAGGAGTGCATACACCCTCATCCCCACCAAAACACAATCTATAAGGAGTGCATATACCCTCACCCCCACCACAACACAATCTATAAGGAGTGCATACACCCTCACCCCCACCATTGACACAATCTATAAGGAATGCATACACCCTCATCCCCACCAAAACACAATCTATAAGGAGTGCATACACCCTCACTCCCACCATTGACACAATCTATAAGGAGTGCATACATCCTCACCCCCACCACGACAAGGAGTGCATACACCCTCACCCCCACCATTGACACAATCTATAAGGAGTGCATACACCCTCATCCCCACCACGACACAATCTATAAGGAGTGCATACACCCTCACCCCCACCACGACACTATAAGGAGTGCATACACCCTCACCCCCACCATTGACACAATCTATAAGGAGTGCATACACCCTCACCCCCACCACGACACAATCTATAAGGAGTGCATACACCCTCACCCCCACCATTGACACAATCTATAAAGAGTGCATACACCCTCATCCCCACCATGACACAATCTATAAGGAGTGCATACACCCTCACCCCCACCACAACACAATCTATAAGGAGTGCATACACCCTCACCCCCACCATTGACACAATCTATAAGGAATGCATACACCCTCATCCTCACCAAAACACAATCTATAAGGAGTGCATACACCCTCACTCCCACCATTGACACAATCTATAAGGAGTGCATACATCCTCACCCCCACCAAAACACAATCTATAAGGAGTGCATACACCCTCACCCCCACCATTGACACAATCTATAAAGAGTGCATACACCCTCACCCCCACCACTGACACAATCTATAAGGAGTGCATACACCCTCACCCCTACCATGACACAATCTATAAGGAATGCATACACCCTCACCCCCACCACAACACAATCTATAAGGAATGCATACAACGTCACCCCCACCATTGACACAATCTATAAGGAATGCATATACCCTCACCCCCACCATTGACACAATCTATAAGGAGTGCATACACCCTCACTCCCACCACAACACAATCTATAAGGAATGCATACACCGTCACCCCCACCATTGACACAATCTATAAGGAATGCATACACCGTCACCCCCACCATTGACACAATCTATAAGGAA
Source organism: Glandiceps talaboti (assembly GCF_964340395.1). NCBI lineage: Eukaryota > Metazoa > Hemichordata > Enteropneusta > Spengelidae > Glandiceps > Glandiceps talaboti. Next base: position 17,481,191 of record NC_135569.1, on the reverse strand, counting down.
TGCATACACCGTCACCCCCACCATTGACACAATCTATAAGGAATGCATACACCGTCACCCCCACCATTGACACAATCTATAAGGAGTGCATACACCCTCACTCCCACCACAACACAATCTATAAGGAGTGCATACACCCTCACCCCTACCATGACACAATCTATAAGGAATGCATACACCCTCACCCCCACCACAACACAATCTATAAGGAATGCATACACCGTCACCCCCACCATTGACACAATCTATAAGGAATACATACACCGTCACCCCCACCATTGACACAATCTATAAGGAGTGCATACACCCTCACTCCCACCACAACACAATCTATAAGGAATGCATACACCGTCACCCCCACCATTGACACAATCTATAAGGAATGCATACACCCTCACCCCCACCATTGACACAATCTATAAGGAATGCATACACCCTCATCCCCACCATTGACACAATCTATAAGGAGTGCATACACCCTCACCCCCACCATTGACACAATCTATAAGGAATGCATACACCCTCACCCCCACCATTGACACAATCTATAAGGAATGCATACACCCTCATCCCCACCATTGACACAATCTATAAGGAATGCATACACCCTCATCCCCACCATTGACACAATCTATAAGGAATGCATACACCCTCACCCCCACCATTGACACAATCTATAAGGAATGCATACACCCTCACCCCCACCATTGACACAATCTATAAGGAATGCATACACCCTCACCCCCACCATTGACACAATATAAGGAATGCATATACCCTCACCCCCACCATTGACACAATCTATAAGGAGTGCATACACCCTCACCCCCACCATTGACACAATCTATAAGGAATGCATATACCCTCACCCCCACCATTGACACAATCTATAAGGAGTGCATACACCCTCATCCCCACCATTGACACAATATAAGGAATGCATATACCCTCACCCCCACCATTGACACAATCTATAAGGAGTGCATACACCCTCACCCCCACCATTGACACAATCTATAAGGAATGCATATACCCTCACCCCCACCACTGACACAATCTATAAGGAATGCATACACCCTCATCCCCACCACTGACACAATCTATAAGGAGTGCATACACCCTCACTCCCACCATTGACACAATCTATAAGGAATGCATACATCCTGTTAGGTAAATTTCCATTAAATGTGAATCTAGCAGAAACCCCAAAAATACCAGTCTTTGTGTAGGTATCATGACCGATTTCTCATCATTTGGAGTAAAACCCAACTTAGACAACAGTTGATATGTATATTCAACATTATTATAACATTCATCAAGGGTATCTCCCTGTAAGTACGAGTCATCAATATATGGCGCTGATAAATACCCAGTATATCTTAAATGGGAATACACTGGTTTCAGTAGCTTGGTAAATATTCTAGGTGCACAGGCCAAGCCATTTGGAAGGCAGGTAAATTGATATAACTGTTCCTTCCAGATAAATTTCGAATACTTTGTAGTCCCTGATGACATCATTATGAGGTAGAATTAGCAGTAGTCCAGAACATTGTAATTTGTATCTAGACTACCAAATTAGCAGTAGTCCAGGACACATAGACTACTAAACACTGTATCTAGACTACCAAATTAGCAGTAGTCGAGGACACATAGACTACTAAACATTGTATCTAGACTACCAAATTAGTAGTAGTCCAGGACACATAGACTACTAAACATTGTATCTAGACTACCAAATTTGCAGTAGTCCATAACACAAAATGTATTTCAAAATTCAACATTAAATCTTACCTGTTCATTAATCTGTACTGCAATCATATTTTGCTCATCTAGAACTGGTGCACTTCGTACGTACTTCATCCAATTACCAGTACCAGGTTCACTGGCATCAACCCAACACTTGACTTTACCAAACTCGTCTACAATCTAGAAAGTCAAAGATGACAGATAACAAGTCACTAGAGATGTACAGACAAACAAATTTGATCTATGTTAGCTTTGACAACTTTGAACAGTAGTTTTTCACAAGGAGACCTGCATGTGCATGTTCAGGTCATTGGTGTAGACACATAATGTCTCCCTGAGAAATGGAAGTAACAAAATCAGATAAAAAAACATTAGACATGTATAGACTAACAAACTTGAAGTACATCATGTTACATACTAACTTGAACAGCCTAACACAGTAGTTTTCTAACAGAAAAACCTACATGGTCACATTGGAATCACTGGTTTCAAATTGTGATGTCTCCCTAAAAGATAAAAAACTGAAGTGAAGAACAAAGTTTTGAAAGCTAAAGGGGAGATAGTGACCTTTCACGAAAACAGGTGATGGGAACACCATCGGCAGTTAATCTTCTCTTGTAGACATGACAAGCTAGCTGAGCAGCAGAATCAGAACTTACTTTGAGAACTCTCCCAATCGTAATGAAAATAGCTGATGGACAGAATAAAGGCAAATACGTGACTGACACAAGGTGAACCATATGAGAAATGAACAACACATGCCTCAGGAAATGGATACCAACTCGTTTCAGTTGAACAACAGAAGAAAAGAGACCCCTTCATGTTTGCCTTCATTTGTTTATTTGTCAACACATGACATCATTAGGGTAAAATCTATGACTATCCTATTTATTCTGTGTAAACATCCTTTTGTCTGCAATCTCTGGCTGCATCTCCACCCTTTGAAAATAGCTGAGTGCATCCACAGACGAAGCAACAAAAGAACTGTGGTACAAAATTGTCAACAATGTACAACATGTACTTCTAAGTCAATATTTACACACTTCTATTCACTTTGGCCTGTTCCAAATTGAATGTTTTGAAAATGACACAAATTTACACCAGCTACATGTTAAATTGTAGCAAAGTGACCTGACAAGGTCATCTACAATATTCCCTATCCAAAATGGTTACAAGTAAGAACAATTTTGTCAGCCCAACCAACAAAAAGGGCTCTTTAGGAGAATGACAATAGATTTCAAAAGATTAATAAGAAGTGAATAGAACACACAAATGCTTAGGATGTTAGACATGTCTCTATGGTTAAATCCTCACTGGCCTACAGGTATCTGTTTAACATGAATCTACCTATTCAAGTAGTATTTTCACAACACAACACAGACAAAAGGCCGACACTAAATTGAAGGCTCAATTCCCACCACACAGAAACCCTTTGAATACCTTATAGTCAGATAACCCTAACATCAACCACTCAAAACAACATTTCTAAATTTATATGATTTTCAAGACTTCATCAAAGGTGACTATCTAAATATGTAGAATTTTTAAGATACTGTTTGATACCTTTAGTTGTTTTCAAGAAGTCAGAGATAGATGCAAAACAAGATAAATTTCCAACCTCACTAGCAAAATACTTGAATCTCAGTCAAGTTATTTATATGATGTACAAACTATTACAAAAGTTACATTTCAGATTTCTATGACTTTTCTAAACTTTCAAAGAAATTGAACAACTTTACTTGCACAGAGTGAACTCTAAAAAGCACAGTTACATCATAGACCCTACACCAACAGGGTCTATGGTTACATATAATAGTTCACAGACTTGATTATCTGGTTTGGCATTCTGGCTCAAACAACATTGCCAAGATAGACAGCCAAGTCTGTGAACCTTTACAGATATATGATGTAGAAACTATTACAAACATTATCTGTAATGTTACTGTCCTGAATTTTAGGGGGAAAAGTGGACATGTTGACTTGTACAGGGTGGTCTTGTCAGTATGAATAACATTAAGACAAAGGAAGCCAGTTAGCTTTATTTAGACAACAACAAGGAGCTTAGATAGAGGTGATCTTTGGTTTAAATGGACAAACAGACTCATCTTCTCACAACAAAGAACAAACAAACCTTTCAAAGCTTATTTAAGTTACACCAATGGCTAATGTTTTCTTTTGGAATTGTGAAGTCACCTCATCTTGTCAATCAAACTGGTTACCTGATACCGCCATATGCGAGTGTGCCCTCTAGAGGCCAGTCTTGGATTGTGAATCCAAGAATCAGATTCAACCAAAGACATATTGGGAAGCCACATTTGTGAAAATGTGTGGTCCCCCAAAGGACTAAGTTTCAGAAAGTAGGATTACTCCACAAAACAAACTGTTGGAATTATTTCACAAAGTCATCAATGTCCACTAAATCAGTGCTTTCAACTAAAATCATACTTTATTAATGAATAGAAGCAACATGTAAATGAGAAGAAAAGACTAAATGAACAAATTGGTTAGAAAGTTATAATACAAAATGAGGAAATGGGCCAAATCTTGATATTCCAATTCTAGCAGGAAATTATCTAGTGGTGAACAAAACTAAGTGATGTCTCAAAATTGCTCATACTAAAGTGATTTCAGATTTGTCCATATCTCTAGTAATATATGAAGAACTTAGAAGTTAGCAGTTATTTCATTCGACTGATTGAATCCATTTTTTTAAACTGACTGATGGATGTTAAATGACATACTTTTCATACTTGTTGTTTGATAATTGCACCACACTGGCAGTTAGCACAAGTGAAAATTTTCCGTTTTGCGATACTTCACAAAGTGTGCACTGAAGTATATACAAATGAGCAGAATGAATGAAAATTAACCAAAATTGGTTTTCTTTTTATTTGATTTTTAAGGCACTCATCAAGTCATTAATATGATGCTGGTTCACCATAGCAACCACAAAACATCTACTTCTCAAATTGTAATGGAAATGAAAAATGACTGAATTGGATCAAGAGGAATACCAAATAATTTTTTCAGGGAGGGAGGGATTAGTTGTGACAGAACAGCATCAGAGTGGGGAAGGAGTTTGATTAACAGAATAGCAATTAATGTTCTGACATAGAAGTTCTATGATATTGATGATGATGAGCTGTTGGGAGAAAAAAGCAATGATTTGCATGTGGAGTAATAAGTAGATGTATCGTTTTAATATCATAGCAGACAATAAAGTATGAGTGTGTCGAAATCACTGCGATCTTGCCCAGCGGCAGTCACAGGTAATATTAATACATGTAATAATACTGATTCAAAATACCCTCCAAGTATGAAACGGAAAATTGATCCCATACTTCTGTTACAATGTAAGTATACTATGATACACAAAGCCTGTCATAACATGGTTTATGAAGCGAAAAATGTGAGACCAAAAGGTGATTCAGCTTTCGCTTGCAGTCATGTCAGATGGGAGGATGGCTCAACCACGGAACAATCAAGCAAACCATAAATAGGCAAATTGGGTCATCATAGCGTCTGACAACACATATAACTCATCCTACCAAAACTGTCATTACTTCAGAAATTATTGATGGAAAGATAATAAAATTACCATGCTTAGAGCGCTGTTTGTCAGCATTGAAAAAGCGCTGACATCAGTAAATTAAGACCATAACGCTTTCTATTAAGATAGGCAATATTTCATGATGCCGACACCTACATTTTGTTGTAAATACAGTAAAGCTTGCGTCGAGGGACTTGCAATTGAAGATTGAACACTTGCATTTTATTGCTCAATTTCACTTAAATAAATTTTCTGTGAGGTGACATTTGACAATACCACTAAAGACTAATGAATCATAACTTAGGGTGTGCTCGTCGTCAGCGAATGACAACACAGCACAACTCTGTCGGTCGTATTCTCCCTTGATGACAACCGCACCTTGTAAAGTGAAAATGTACCAACAGAGTTTAATGAGTATAGAGATGCTTTCTTCACTACAATAAAGTTTTTATTGGTGATACATCAATTTATCCTAATACTGTCACCTTTGTACTCCCATTTTACTCTAATATATTTAGGAGTAAGTGAGTCAACTACACCAGACACTCTTCACAGATTTTCCAATTTAGAAACAGAAATTACAGCTCACAAAATCTTAATAATGAAAATCACGATCATTTTCTCAGTGAATTTGAAGCATTTGGCGAATGTCATGAAAGGGTTTGTCATGAGAAAATTGACTAGTTAAATTTGATAATATAGCAGACACATCAAATGCAGACATTACAGTGATTTTATCAACAGTAGTGAATCCACTCAGGTTAAACTTAAAGTTTTTTTTGGGGGGGGGGTTTAAATGTTGCATCCAAAATGTATGTCAGATTTTCACACCAAATTCTGTCTCTTTAATACATCCTAACTAAATCAAGTATCATTGTTCATTGTGGTGACAATAGATTTATCTTTCATCAGTTTTTTGGTTCAACAGACTGTCCTAGTAATATGACAGACACTTCAAGAACCTGACCTAATACAACACATAAGATCTTTTAGATAAAGTTCACATTAAACAATAACATAATGGCTTGGAGCCTTGAATATGTAGTGTCATTTCATTCTTAAAAAGTCTTGTGTTCTACTCATTTTTGCACATGCAAAGTTGAGATGGAACACTTTCTTTTCTCAATTTTCAGCTGAGACTAAAACTGTTTTGATGTTAAAACAGGTCATATTGGTCTGTCTCACTAGTTTGGATGCCTTTGTGACAGTCTGAAGGAGTGTCACGTTTTTTACTATCATCTTATACAAGTCATTCATCAAGTCAAAATACAGCTTCTATCATAGTTACAAGGACATGCCAGGACATGACAATATTGACTCAAGTCTAACATTTGTTATCTACATGTCTTCTTTTATGACTACCTTCACCTCCCATGGCCTACTTTTATGACTCTCTTTTCTTTCTTTGGCACAATTTATGGCAGTATTTCATAATTCACTACCGGATATTAGTCAAAGGGTTTTAATCATACCTTGATTTCTATGGTGACAGTAAATGAAATAATTTCATTTTATCTTCCTGTTGCTAAGGACGGAACTATTGATGTACAAGTAGGGAAGAATGCTGGTTTCTTAGTTCTGTTTACTTTGTACACTAGTCCACACACAATCTATGGGACACAAGACACTGAGGGCTTGCATCTCAGTGTCTGTTATACAAACAGACCACACAATACAAGCCTCACAGTTCTATACAAGATAGATCTATCAGAGCATGGTTTAGCCATTGGGGAGTATGATATCTAATTAGCCTAGTTGTAAAGCAAATAAACATCTGATAGAATTTATTTGGAGACACACCAGGAGTGTCTCAGCTTTACAATACATCTCTTGTAAAGTTGTGTGATTTTTTGTACATTACTGGATCTAAAATAAACTTTCACACATCTCTGTATGAATAGGAGATGCTACTACACAATAGAAAACACCCTAGTTCTGTGATGATTCATAAAAATCAAACTTTTATTTTCCATGAAAGAGCTTCATAGATTAGAAATTGTAAACCATGAAAATTAAACTGTGATGAATCTTAGCTGAAATGAGGGGCCAGACATTGTAATGTAGAATGTCTGGGAAATATATTCATTATATCAGCTTCTGCCAATCGCGTGAACGGTTCATCCAACAGAAATGGCAATTTGCGTTATTATTAATCTAATCAATAACTGTTTTCATTTTGCCGAGTTGATTATATAAAATCTATCTGGTTTAGAAACATGATCTGTTTTCTATTACAGTTATGCTTTTCACTTGACATCCCTGACAATCATTTTCCTTATTACTTTCACGCTCTCTTAAGCAGCAAAGATATGATCAATACTCTCCTCCTAAGAATGGGAAATGTGATGCTGCTACATTGTAATTTGGTGTGGGCATCCATGACGTTAGATTAAATCAGACCAAGTGATAGGATGTAAGTTGGTTCATAAAACATATCCTATCTGATAAAGTATTGTTAGTCTGAACATTGACATCCTTCTTTCTTTACAGGAATTCTATTCAAAAAGCCTCAACTCTAATTTCAAATTTATTTATCATTTCAAAGTAACATTTCAAATAAACTCAACTCAATAGATCTATGCTAATTTGAGAATAAATCCAAATAAAACAGTTCAATAAAGTTTGGAATGCAAATCTTGCTGAACTGACGACATATTTGGATAAATGGTGTTATACTCACCAAAGCATGTCTGATTAATCACCTACACATATCTAACTCTGTCAGCTTCCTACAGTATTACAATTTTGTTGACAAACAAGTAATCATGTCTGTACCAAATTCAAAATTGCTAACATTCATGTCTTTTATAAACCACGTTAGAATTGCTATCATTCATGTCTTTTATAAACCATGTTACAACAAACCATTATCTGACTTACTTTCAAAAGGTTTTTGATCCCAAAATGAAGCCAAACAAAGAAGATGTTCTCACATTATTGTGGAAATAAAAAAAAGTGAAAAAATACACTTTTCTTTTTGTTTACTGAATGACTACTTTTAGACAGGATTTCAAAACAAAATTAAATTGTAAGTACAAGTCTGAATTGACTCTATGAAAGTGAATAAAATGCAGAAAAAAAGAGTCAAATTGTTTTATTCTCAAAAAGTTGGTGACTTATTTTATCATTTCTGTGTGAATACACCCAATCTGTGAAATTGCCCAATTCATGAAATGTGCATGTAACTTTGCCCAGTTCATGAAATAGTCAACCTTATGCAAATGAGAGTATAGATTATGATCTAAAAGGAGCGAAATTAAATTTTGGGGGAAGAGTTTTGAACTGGGATGTTGATTATCATATGGCTATGCTGATGATACACAACTTTTGAAAGTGTTTAAACCTCGATTAGATGATGAAACTGATGCTACAAAGTGTATAGAGAGGTGTGTTGGTGGACATACAAGCCTGGATGTCAACATATAGACTGAAGTTAAATGAGAACAAAACTGAAGTTATGCTACTAGGGACAAAACAACAATTAGCTAAAGTAACAAGTAAGCATATTACTGTCGGAGATAATCAGATCAAAATAGTTGACCATGTCCGCAATCTGAGAGGCTGGTTAGATTCAAATCTATCGATGGTTCGTCATGTTAACCAACTCTGTAAGAAAGTCAATCATAACTTATACAATCTCCGTCGTATCCATAAATATCTGAATCAGAAAGCTTGTGAAACATTGGTCCATTCTCTAGTCAGTTATCATCTTGATTATGCAAACTCCATATTGTATGGAATGCCACAGTATTTGTTTGACAGATTGCAGCAAGTACAAAATAATGCCGCACGAGTTGTAAAAGGTTTGAGAAAGTATGATGGAATAATACAATCTCTTATTGAGCTTCACTGGCTCCCTGTCAAGGCAAGAGTTGATTTTAAAGTAATTTTACTAGTTTTTTAAAGGCTTTTAATGGTAAAGCACCTTTGTATATCCAGGATTCGTTCACATGTACCAACAATTCTCGTTACAATTTACATAACAACTGTAGTCAAAATCTTGTTGTACCTCGATCATATAATACACTAAATGACAGAGCGCTTACCATTTGTGGACCAAAGCTATGGAACTCAATTCCTGGAGAACTAAAGCTGATCACTGACATTGAACTTTTTAAATGTGAACTTAAAACACATCTGTTTAAACAATATTATAAACTGTATTAATTTATTACCACGTGTCTTTTACTAAGGAGTCATATTAGCCTTTTTGTAATTATTGTAAACAATTTGTTCTTAGCTTTATTATATTGTTTTACCATGCTTTTAAATCTATTTTATGTACAGCACTTTTGAATATTAATAAATAGAAAAGGTGCTTTAGAAAATAAATAAACTTTAAACTTTAATATTGAACTCTATTAAAAACACAAGCTATACTGAATTATTATAAAATAAGAACTGTGAAATGATGAGTTTGTAAAATACATGATAATAAAGTTGTTTGATTCTTATTCTTTTTTGTATGTTTCCTATACAAGATGCTCATTTCATGTACTGGGCATATCTTACCATACCCACTTCATAACCTGGGCAACACAATTAACTACTTCATGAACTGGGCAAAGTTACCTACCTATTTCATGAATTGGGCAATTTCACAGACTGGGTGTAACATATACATATTAAAACTTTTCAAAGTTGTTTTATTTTTATGATTTAAATAATTTGAAAACTATGTTGTTTTAATTTTATAATGATTTGAATAATCTGACAATTATAACAATACTACATGTCCATCTTATACATTCTTTAGAAGTAAAGTCACTTAGTTCAGTTCAGTTCAGTGCAATCAATCAATCACAAAATTTATATATCAAAACTATATGTCCATTTTCGTAACTTCAAAATAAGAAATATTGATGGCCAAAACGTCTATTCCTCAAGGTGAAATATCAGTTTTAGTACTTTTACTGATAAACAGCACCATCCATCATTGGCCACACCAATTTATATTCTTGTTTGCCTTTAGAAATCATTAAGAAATAGATAGCATGTTGATGGATGTGAAACTAAAAGGGAAAGACATGTAATTCTTAACAATACTATGATATAGAATTCTCTACTTACTCTCAAAAATCAGCAGTTTGGTTTGTGGTGGCAACCAACAGTACAGTAATGTGTCTATTTCATCCTATCCCATAATGCAACATACAGGTGATGTTGATTTCAGTCAAACTCACTGTCAACTGACAAATTCATTCATAGCAATGAATTATGGGAAGGCATCACTGTAGGTAGCTATAGTGACATCTGCAACCCTCAATTCAAGCAAAATGATAAAGGAGGGGAAGGAGTCCTGACATTTTTGAAGAGAAAAGGTTGGACTTATTGAACAAGACTAACAACCTAGTCATCCATTAATCAAGAAAGTAGATTTTGGTGGCGAAATAAATGAGGCCATCTTCTGTTTTTATTATATTAGTCATCAGGGGGTCCTTGCTATCTGAAAAGGCAATCTTCACACTTCTAACATAGTTAACCTTATACCTCAATGTCTACTAGGGTCACATTTTTCACTCAAAACTTTTTGATTTAATTAGCTGACATAATGCAGAGCAGCAAATCAGGTGAAGACACAATTTTGCACATCTAGGAATTTCTGGTCAACTACAGGTGACTGGCAGGTTTTAACAGTGTGTCTGTTAGACATACGTCATAGGCAACATTTTCAGATTTCATTATTTTTCCGAATATTTTATTGATATGATCAATTTGAAATCATAGTTTTTATGTCAATCAATAATGAAGTTTATTTCTATGATTGAAATCTAAAATAAAAGTGAGTATGTCAAAAATTATACTCAATTTTAAAAATGTCAAATTTTTTTGGCAGGAATAAATGTTCAAGATTTGATTTGATATGAGGCTATCTGAGCTGGTCTTTTGTCTTTTCTGTCAGCATCAAAATAATCATTTTCAAAGAAATTCTTTGAAAGAATTTCAGATGAAAGTGTCCATCTTTGTCTTTGTCATCATATGGGATGCTTTGATGGTACAAACACGAGGAGATTTACCTAAATCTAACACACAGCAATCATTGCTTTGATGGTACAAACAAGAGGAGATTTACCTAAATCTAACACACAGCAATCATTTTGATAGTCATTTACAGATTCAGTACTATACTAAAAATGTCTGTGTTCACTTGATTATACAAAGGGATGATTGATCTTGTAATAATCAGCTGTTGAAAGAAAAAGTATGAAATACAAGCATAACTACCCAGTCTAGAATAGACACATGTACAGTTCAGTGTAAAAAGTACATTTTATGAGCAGTATATGTCCATTGAAAAGTAAAGTCCTCCTATCTAAAACAACGATCTTAGCAGTTGTCAGCTGAAATAAAAATGATCTTAGCAGTTATCAGCTGAAATAAAACTCATTTAATTTATTGTAAGTCAAATCTGACATCCTCCCAATTTCAACACTTCTTCAACGTCAGACACACAACCTTCACTTGTTGTTCCATCTACTGACTCTATGTATAAATTCAGGGAATTTTCTGTCTGAGAAGACTGTGATTACAAAATTGACAATATTTAAGTCAAACTCATACTTGTCAAAATCTAAAATCAGTAAATTTTCACATTCCTGACAATGAATGATGAGTCTGATCCCATTGATGATTAATGGCGACCCTTGACCTCTTCCATTTTATTAAACAACAGCAATTATAAGTTGATAACAAGGTTTCTCTCACATCACTTCAGAATGACTGAGGTAAAATGAATCGCAAGTTAAAAAGATGAGGGCAAAAGAGACAATAATTCATGTCACTACTAACCCATTTTTAGAATTTTATGTTTCTTTTGCACATAAGCCAGTGATTAGTAAGTGTCACAAGCCTTTCTCTTCTACTAAATCATCAATAAAATTGCAGTTATCAAAGTTGCCAGTTTCTGCTAATGGCTGAATTAATTATGCAAATAGAGGCTAGGGGATAGACATCACTTACTGAATTCAATGTATGTCTCAAATATATGATACAATATCAACATTAAACCACACTAAAAAACTTCTTCTTTTTTTAATTCAATTTTCTTGTAATATCCCAGAGAATGGTGTGATAACATGATAATATCCCAGAGAATGGTATGATAACATGATAATATCCCAGGGAATGATGTGATAATATGATAATATCCCAGGGAATGATGTGATAACATGATAATATCCCAGAGAATGGTATGATAACATGATAATATCCCAGGGAATGATGTGATAATATGATAATATCCCAGGGAATGATGTGATAACATGATAATATCCCAGAGAATGGTGTGATAACATGATAATATCCCAGGGAATGATGTGATAACATGATAATATCCCAGAGAATGGTGTGATAACATGATAATATACCAGAGAATGGTGTGATAACATGATAATATTGTATCAAATCAAGCAGACAGGTACGTTTTCGATTTCTTCTAGGAAAAATCTATTCCCATTTGTAAACAAATTTACTTGATTTTGAATCTCTGCACTATTAATATGATATAGAAGATCAGTTATACATTGATTAGTTCCTGAAGGTTGGTATATACCTGTACAACAATCAATCAACAGCTGTTTACATCATTGTTTCTGTCAGTCACTGATTACTTCTCACAATATACAAAAGTATAAAAACTACCTGAATAGCCAATACCATACACATACTCATTTTATTATGGGGGCAAACTAATTTAGCAGAAAAATCATTTTTCACATTTTGGCTGAACAAATGATGTCACTGACAGTATAGTGTCCATGACAACACTAACAACTGACATTACGAGAGAGAACACCTAATGTTGACATCCAATAGCATAACTAAACTACTGCTGTGGTTATGCAAAAGAACGCCTGATATCAGTGTCAACATTACGACATGACAACAATATAGCTGTGATTATGCGAAAGAACGCTTGATGTCGCTGACAGTACTACAACATGACAAAACTACCACTGTGGTTATGCGAAAGAATGCGTGATGTCGATGTCAGCATTATGACATGACAACACTAGCGCTGTGATTATGTGAAAGAATGCCTGATGTCGCTGACAGCATTACGACATGACAAAACCACCCTGTGGTAATGTGAAAGAACGCCTGATGTCACTGACAGCATTACAACATGACAAAACTACCGCTGTGGTTACAGCCACAAGTGAATTCACCAAATCAGACATGTTATAATCTGTTCACAGACTCAATCAGTCTACTTGAAACGATAGATATCTACAAAACATAGATTGCATTTTCCAACTTCAAGATGCCAGATATAAAGTCTGTCCAATTCAATTTCCATCCAATTACCACTGTTTTCCCTACTAAAGAATCGTAAAGTGAGCAATCCGATTTTGTTTCCACAATGTTATTTTTCAACATTTGTCTTTCTACACATTTCTATATCCACTTCAGATGAAATATAAAGTCCTCCAAACCAACCATTCATCTATCTCTCTCAGGATCAGAATCTGTCCATTTATCCGCTCTTTTTTCACTTTCAAACCAGTGATCGCTTTTCCTCTTATATTCTCTCTCAATTGTCTTTTTTCTTAACCATCAATTACACTAAGCATTATCCTTCACATATTAGGATAGATTTCAGATTTAAAGTGACTGTTCAACATTATGTAATTTGAGTATCAGGCAGTGCTATACACTCATGTAATGCATTACCATAGTCAAATTATTCAAAACAATTACAAATGAAAATTTCATTTCACAATCAGACAAAACATTTTTGGAGGCTTCAAAAATATCTTTTTTTAATACTCTGTGAGCAGAAATGTCAAATGATTATTTGTAAAGTAGTTCAATGAATCATTTTGTATCACATTGATAAGAAACACTGGCAATAACTTTATGTTCATCGGTGGTCACTTTTATTTCATATATTGAAATGTGTTTATGATATTAAAAACAAATAAATTATGTTAAATCATGCCTAAAAACTTACATTTTGACATAGCTTTCAGTATAAAAGTACTGAATTTGCTTGTATAGCAGTGTTTTTGTGAAAGGCAATATATAGGTAAAATCTACCTGCATTCCTGGGTATTTTACTAGGCAATATGTAGGTAAAATCTACCTGCATTCCTGGGTATTTTACTAGGCAATATGTAGGTAAAATGCTTCTTGCTAATCAGTGTTATACTTATTGCTAGTCAGTGGTACACTTCTTGCTAGTCAGTGGTACACTTATTGCTAGTCAGTGGTACACTTCTTGCTAATCAGTGGTATACTTATTGCTAGTCAGTTGTACACTTCTTGCTAGTCAGTGGTACACTTATCTAGTCAGTGGTACACTTATTGCTAGTCAGTGGTACACTTATTGCTAGTCAGTGGTACACTTATTGCTAGTCAGTGGTACACTTCTTGCTAATCAGTGGTAAATGCTTCTTGCTAGTCAGTTGTACACTTATTGCTAGTCAGTGGTATACTTATTGCTAGTCAGTGGTACACTTATTGCTAGTCAGTGGTACACTTCTTGCTTATCAGTGGTACCCTTCTTGCTAGTCAGTGGTACACTTATTGCTAGTCAGTGGTACACTTCTTGCTAGTCAGTGGTATACTTCTTGCTAGTCAGTGGTATACTTCTTGCTAGTCAGTGGTACACTTCTTGCTAGTCAGTGGTACACTTCTTGCTAGTCAGTGGTACACTTATTGCTAGTCAGTGGTACACTTATTGCTAGTCAGTGGTACACTTCTTGCTTGTCAGTGGTACACTTATTGCTAGTCAGCGGTACACTTCTTGCTAGTCAGTGGTACCCTTCTTGCTAGTCAGTGGTACACTTATTGCTAGTCAGTTGTACACTTATTGCTAGTCAGTGGTATACTTCTTGCTAGTCAGTGGTACACTTCTTGCTAGTCAGTGGTACACTTATTGCTAGTCAGTGGTACACTTATTGCTAGTCAGTTGTACACTTATTGCTAGTCAGTGGTACACTTCTTGCTAGTCAGTGGTACACTTATTGCTAGTCAGTGGTACACTTCTTGCTAGTCAGTGGTACACTTATTGCTAGTCAGTGGTACACTTCTTGCTAGTCAGTGGTACACTTCTTGCTAGTCAGTGGTACACTTATTGCTAGTCAGTGGTACACTTCTTGCTAGTCAGTGGTATACTTCTTGCTAGTCAGTGGTACACTTATTGCTAGTCAGTGGTACACTTATTGCTAGTCAGTGGTACACTTATTGCTAGTCAGTGGTATACTTATTGCTAGTCAGTGGTACACTTATTGCTAGTCAGTGGTACACTTATTGCTAGTCAGTGGTACACTTATTGCTAGTCAGTGGTACACTTATTGCTAGTCAGTGGTACACTTCTTGCTAGTCAGTGGTACACTTATTGCTAGTCAGTGGTACACTTATTGCTAGTCAGTGGTACACTTATTGCCAGTCAGTGGTACACTTCTTGCCAGTCAGTGGTACACTTATTGCCAGTCAGTGGTACACTTCTTGCCAGTCAGTGGTACACTTATTGCTAGTCAGTGGTACACTTATTGCTAGTCAGTGGTACACTTCTTGCTAGTCAGTGGTACACTTCTTGCTTGTCAGTGGTATACTTATTGCTAGTCAGTGGTACACTTCTTGCTAGTCAGTGGTACACTTATTGCTAGTCAGTGGTACACTTATTGCTAGTCAGTGGTACACTTCTTGCTAATCAGTGGTAAATGCTTCTTGCTAGTCAGTTGTACACTTATTGCTAGTCAGTGGTACACTTATTGCTAGTCATTGGTACACTTATTGCTAGTCAGTGGTATACTTCTTGTTAGTCAGTGGTACACTTCTTGCTAGTCAGTGGTATACTTATTGCTAGTCATTGGTACACTTATTGCTAGTCAGTGGTATACTTCTTGCTAGTCAGTGGTACACTTATTGCTAGTCAGTGGTATACTTCTTGTTAGTCAGTGGTACACTTCTTGCTAGTCAGTGGTACACCTCTTGCTAGTCAGTGGTACACTTCTTGCTAGTCAGTGGTACACTTATTGCTAGTCATTGGTACACTTATTGCTAGTCAGTGGTATACTTCTTGCTAGTCAGTGGTACACTTATTGCTAGTCAGTGGTACACTTCTTGCTAGTCAGTGGTACACTTATTGCTAGTCAGTGGTACACTTCTTGCTAGTCAGTGGTACACTTCTTGCTAGTCAGTGGTACACTTATTGCTAGTCAGTGGTACACTTCTTGTTAGTCAGTGGTACACTTCTTGCTAGTCAGTGGTACACCTCTTGCTAGTCAGTGGTACACTTCTTGCTAGTCAGTGGTACACCTCTTGTTAGTCAGTGGTACACTTATTGCTAGTCAGTGGTACACTTATTGCTAGTCAGTGGTACACTTCTTGCTAGTCAGTGGTACACCTCTTGTTAGTCAGTGGTACACTTATTGCTAGTCAGTGGTATACTTATTGCTAGTCAGTGGTACACTTATTGCTAGTCAGTGGTACACTTATTGCTAGTCAGTGGTACACTTCTTGCTAGTCAGTGGTACACCTCTTGTTAGTCAGTGGTACACTTATTGCTAGTCAGTGGTATACTTATTGCTAGTCAGTGGTACACTTATTGCTAGTCAGTGGTACACTTATTGCTAGTCAGTGGTACACTTATTGCTAGTCAGTGGTACACTTCTTGCTAGTCAGTGGTACACTTCTTGCTAGTCAGTGGTACACTTATTGCTAGTCAGTGGTACACTTATTGCTAGTCAGTGGTACACTTATTGCTAGTCAGTGGTACACTTCTTGCTAGTCAGTGGTACACTTCTTGCTAGTCAGTGGTACACTTATTGCTAGTCAGTGGTATACTTATTGCTAGTCAGTGGTACACTTCTTGCTAGTCAGTGGTACACTTATTGCTAATCAGTGGTACACTTATTGCTAGTCAGTGGTATACTTATTGCTAGTCAGTGGTACACTTCTTGTTAGTCAGTGGTATACTTATTGCTAGTCAGTGGTACACTTCTTGCTAGTCAGTGGTACACTTCTTGCTAGTCAGTGGTACACTTATTGCTAGTCAGTGGTACACTTCTTGCTAGTCAGTGGTACACTTCTTGCTAGTCAGTGGTACACTTCTTGCTAGTCAGTGGTACACTTATTGCTAGTCAGTGGTACACTTCTTGTTAGTCAGTGGTATACTTATTGCTAGTCAGTGGTACACTTATTGCTAGTCAGTGGTACACTTCTTGCTAGTCATTGGTACACTTCTTGCTAGTCAGTGGTACACTTCTTGCTAGTCGTCAGTGGTACACTTATTGCTAGTCAGTGGTACACTTCTTGCTAGTCAGTGGTACACTTCTTGCTAGTCAGTGGTATACTTATTGCTAGTCAGTGGTACACTTCTTGCTAGTCAGTGGTACCCTTCTTGCTAGTCAGTGGTATACTTATTGCTAGTCAGTGGTACACTTCTTGCTAGTCAGTGGTACACTTCTTGCTAGTCAGTGGTACACTTATTGCTAGTCAGTGGTACACTTCTTGCTAGTCAGTGGTACACTTCTTGCTAGTCAGTGGTACACTTCTTGCTAAACAGTGGTAAACGTTTCTTGTTAGTCAGTGATAAACGATGACTCCTAATGATAAATTACAGTACAGTTGAGCCATAATCATGTCATCTATATGTCACTACCATATGTTGTACTTCCACATTCAAATTACTTTGAGTCTTGGCAAACTGAGCCGTCTCCATCATCAGTCCATTTCACTTAAATTATTAAAACTGCTACTTAACAATATACAGCTCTTATAGGTTCCTATGTTCTCCTCATCATCTCTGTCGACTGGAGTACTAGGAACGTTTTCAACGCTAATGGATGATCTATCTGTCTTCATTTCTGACAATATAATACGTCCCAATCGGTGGAGGATCTCACATTGTCAAAATGTCGGAAAATTGACTGTATTATTCAACATCTGTGTTTTAGCAAGCCTTACATAGATGTAATGTGTGCATGAAAATAGAGAATTATTAATTTCAGACAATATCAGACTCTGTTTAAGTAACTGCTGGGTTTGGGCTTGGCCTTTCAATTCATTCATTTTACTAAGTTAAATTCTATACTATTATTAGTATTTTGTTGTATTTTTATACATAGTGATAAAAAACATTAGTCGCATAAATTCTCACTATTTATATATATATATACTGTAATAATTTTACCTTCCAAACGTGAACCCCATTATGCCAATCATATGCAACACAAGACTTTATTTTATTTTATTTTTTTGAAAGACTTTTCCTTTCAATGAAAGATGTTTAATTGAATAATACAAAAAAAACAAAAAACATAATTCTTATTTTTTTTCAAAAAGACCACAAATTACTATGTGTTCAATGCATGTTTATAAGCATCGGTTTACATAGCAGAAAAATAAACAAAATAATAACATTCAGCCAATGAAATAATACATGGGCAATTTTCTACCATGTGTAATTAGCATATAATTTGCATTTTACCAAATGAACCATCTTGGTGTTAATAGATTTGTGTAAAAAAAAAAAAACCACTAAAAATAATACAATAAGCACATATGTAGAATGAAAAACATTTCCTTTACTAGCAGTTTCATGTTTTTGACTTATAAATTAGTCGTGTAAGACGTACTGGTCCATTTGTGAATTACTTCCCTTTACTGTAGTTGACTAAGTCAATAGAATTCTGGCTACATTAGCTATCACTTCGTATCCTGCTACACTAATGGCTAATATTTCATGAGTAACATTAGAGCCAATATTTAGAAAAGAAATTAACTTTGCATTGCTTACAGCTATAGGCCTAGTTAACCTTGGTAATCTATACACCTCAAATTCAACATTTTCTAACGACCAGCTACTGTTACTAATTATTTTTATCTGCATTAAAATCTGCAATTTCTAGAACTTCAAACAATGCTTAACAATAAAAATTCAGGGGGGATTTACAGGTAAAGACAAACAAATTGTTGAGATGTTTACAATATATTTAACGTATTTTTCATTTTATCTTAAAGTACAATAAATTTGATTGGTGAAGTATTCTGGCAAGAAAATAATGACAAGGACACTGGCAATTCACATCACAATAGAATGTATTGTTATGCTAATCAATCATTTATATCACAATAGAATGTATTGTTATGCTAATCAACCATTTATATCACAATAGAATGTATGTTATGCTAATCAACCATTTATATCACAATAGAATGTATGTTATGCTAATCAACCATTTATATCACAATAAAATGTAGTTATGTTAATCGATCATTTATATCACAATATATAATGTATTGTTATGTTATCAATCATGTGTATCACAATATAATGTATTGTTATGCTAATCAATCATTTACATCACAATATAATGTAGTCAATTCATGGATTGGTGAACTATTATTCAAATGTTTAGGGAGAACACCAGAGTCCATCCCCACCCTTTTCCACATATCCTAGTTCACCCCATCACACCCAATATGGCCATCCAGTTTTCAATTGTTTTTATCACTACAGGTATGCTTTTTGTGCATACATTAAAATAACCACCAACTTTCCTTAAACTTGTCTAATCATTCAACTTTTACTACCGGTACATCTCTAGCCAATCACATTGAACAAGAACTAATAACTCAGTACGTTAGTCATCTCTAGCCAATCACATTGAACAAGAACTAATAACTCAGTACGTTAGTCATCTCTAGCCAATCACATTGAACAAGAACTAATAACTCAGTACGTTAGTCATCTCTAGCCAATCACATTGAACAAGAACTAATAACTCAATACATAACTATATTTTAACTGACATTCCTTTTTATAAAGCATAGTTGCATTGTAGGCAAGCAAAACAATTTCAGCAGGGTTTTTTGTGTAACAAA
Organism: Glandiceps talaboti; assembly: GCF_964340395.1. Taxonomy (NCBI): domain Eukaryota; kingdom Metazoa; phylum Hemichordata; class Enteropneusta; family Spengelidae; genus Glandiceps; species Glandiceps talaboti. Next base: position 17,461,060 of record NC_135569.1, on the reverse strand, counting down.
TTACTAAGTTTCTATGAAACAGAAATGATAGGAAACGTTTTTGGTTTGAAATAATAGAAATTGAGTGTGTAACAAAAGGTAACTTTATTGGTACAATTCGGTAGTCAAGATACACATAGCTATTACACTCAATTACAACAAAAAACTACCTGTTTTGTCAATCCTTCAATTTCCTTCAATTTCATTACTTTGCCTCTAGTAGATTTGATTGCGTCAATCTTGAGTCGCATGTTAGTGATCCAGACACACCAACTTTACTAGATGTATCTCTTCTCTTTTCATCTTAACACTTTCAGTGACTCAAACACTTAGGATGAGGATAAGCTGATAAAGCAAGACCACTTTAATGGTCACCAAGGGACTCCCTAACCTGACATTTATCACCATTAATTATGATTCCTTAGGGAGCTAGGTAGTACAAGATGATTGAGTAAGAGATAGTGGTGAAATGTTCAAGTGATAAGTGTTAATGGTTGACGGATAGCAGACACTGTAATTCTATAATACTTAGACTCAACGTTTAAATTAAACTCTTGATGGAATTACTAAAGGATGGTTTAAATATTTACCAAGCGATTGATAAGAGTGAAAGTGATGACACATAGCTGGTAAATGGATTTGACTTTAAATACTTATTGTCTATGGTTTGTACACCTTGGCACCTAAAGAGGGAGAAATGTTGAACAATACAATTTTTTATTTAAGTTTTTTTATAGTCAAACTTTGTAAAAGTGGTGATCAATTAATTGACTTGCTCCTATTGGATACCTGTGAACCCTATAATTTTTGAATGAATTACACTTTTTCATAGTTGAACGTTATGGATGGAATATGATTCGCTGCTGTACGATTATTTAACAAATCAATAAGCACATACTTGGCCTTCTACAATCACATACTTCCCTATTTCATATTTGTCGTTTACAATTTCATCACTTTTAATTTAATATTTCTATAATGTTTCTTGTTCTTTAAGATAAAAAGGAAACCTAATAAAAATAAAAATAGAACCTTGACTAAAGTATTCTAGCATATCAGTGTCAATACTTTCCTAGGATGGTACCCATCTCTCCTTATCCTTGTAATATATATGCATTATCACTTGTAATATATATGCATTATCACAATGTTGCTAAGGTCGTGGCCATGGTTGCTTGGGCCGGTTGTGTCAAAATGTTTTAAACAAAAACTGTAGATAACACCTCCAGAAACATCCCTACCAAATTTCAGTCCCATTCACCGTGTAGTTTTCAAGATATAAGTTTTTGACCAAAATTTGCATATTGCTAATGGGATGATCATATTGTGACTACATCTTCATATACACATCCCTATAGGCCTCCCCCATTAAATGTCATCCCAATCTGCTCAATAGTTTTGAATTACAGATTTTTGACCAAAAAGACAAATTTTAGTCCTAATTTGCATATCACTGATGGGATAACCACATCATGAACAATTCTTAAACTAAATACTCCTAAGAATCATCCTACCAAATTTCAGTCAAATCTGCTCTGTAGTTTTGGAATTACTGATTTTTGACCAAATCTCATGTTGAGATAGAAACACATTTTGTATACATGTTGAATATTCAACTTAAACTGACTTTAAAGAGAATTCACATTTTTGCTTTCAGTTTTGAATTCTTGACAACCATATTGTTTTAATTAAGATAGATGTTTATCATTTCATGCTACTTTCTCAAAGAACCTAACAGAAAGGTAAAAACAGTTGAATTATGTGAAATAATAAATTTTCATTTTCCCTTCTTAGGGTATAATGGTTAATCGTTAATCAAACATATTTATGTGTAAAGATCTGAATTCTTGAAAATAGTTGTGATTTACTATGATTATTTACAATTGTCAAATAGCTATCACATCACACAAAACAAAACAACTGAATTATGCAAAAATAATCAAAAAGAGTTTAATTTTAATTTCTTTATATTTAAAATGTTTGATCACATCACATGAATGTACAAGTGAAGTTTTCAAAATAATGGTTAAATAATGCTATTAAATAAAATAATGGTTAAATAATGCTTTTGAATAAAATGTTTTTTGTCATGACTAGAGTGTGACGCTAACTATGAACTGACAGCTATAGATCATGGACATATGTGAATCTTACAGAGAGCTTTATAGTCTACATCTCTTACACTTTATAAAGTCTAAGTGGTTAGCTTTAGTCACTATTTTATCATCTCCAAGTGTCTAAAAAATACCAAGGATGGAATAAACACCTGCATAATTGGACTCCCTAGCTTCACATCAATTTGCAAGGCTGTTGTCTTTGAAGAAGAAAGCATGCAACATTTGAAAGAATGTTGATTTTGGTGTAGTTTAACAAGTCTCATTTGGTAAAATTTTAAAATACTTTAGATAGTGTTTTAAAATCTGCATCTATATCACAGTGTTTGATATCTTTTGGAAAATGTTTACATTTTCACCAAAATTGTCAAGCTTCTGTACAAAAAATCTTCTCAAAAGTTTCAAAATGTTGAGCATATTTTTTCTCACTGGTACATACAAAATGTAATGCTTAGCTTTTCCTATCTTTTGGAAATGTTTCAATAAATTTTCACCTAAATTTTCAGTTTTGTAAAAAAAAAAATAAAAAAAAAAAAGTATATTTTCCCAGTTAGTATACATAGAATACATCTCAGCTTTTCATATCTATTGGTAACTATCTAAAATTTTCACTTGAATATTATCTTAAAACTCAAAATGTTCCCCACTAGTACTGCTAGCCCAATAAAAGGCTATCCATAACATTTTGAAAATCATGACTCTTATATGTACTTTGTTTTGTTCCCACTCAGGATAGGCACACAAGACTGCCACATTGCTCAGGCTAACAAAACATGGCCATTAAGTGCACAATAATAAAGTAGTGGGCAGCCAAATTTACATCTGCTTACTCATTATACTCTAACACAACTGTAATCATGTCCCCATAAGGACACCTCGGCTGAGCTGTTAAAAAGAAGACGTAGCTTCCAACACACACTGTCCTATTGACTGACTACTCCTCCCAGTACGTATGCATTGTTCGACAAGCCATAAACAATCCCTCAAACAATCAACCCCCAAGTAAAAAAAAAAAACTGCCTTGTTGTCTACAGAGTGACAATTACTGCAGGCAGGCTGCAGATGGTGAGACCTTCTCTGTGTTTCAAGACAGAAGAGACAAAAAACCTATTGTCTCTTAATCCTGAGTATAATAGAGTGACCCCAAAGGATAAGAGAGGCGATTTATCTTAGAAAAGCAACGCTTCAGTAGTACATAAAGGGCCATCTGCCTTCTGGCAGAATAGTAAGGGAAGATGGACGTACACACCACACGGTAGTAGGATGTAATAGAAATACCAACCTAGCCATTGTGGTGGCAGAAATACTGAGTTCTCCTGGCAAACCACACAATTTAAGACACATTAATAAAATCACTGAATTAGCATAGTTCCAGAATTTTATTCGAATTCATTCCCCAATTTCAATTTCATAATAAATCCAAACAACCTTAAATAAATCTCTCTATTTCTTAAATGAGTATAAGTCAGCATCCGACTTCAAAAATTACCAGTTTATGATCTTAAGTCTTCTGCGTCGACGATTTCAATTAAAATTTGCCATTCCGGATGTTTACTCAGGAATATTATTCAGTTTCGATTTGAAGATCTTCCTCCAGACCAGTTACAGTTTCAACTTTATTTGCAAAGCATCACCGGGAAACATCTGCTGGGCTTCCAAACCCTTTAATCTAGCTATTATAGTGGTGACTATTCATGGGTTGACTATTGTATACGTATCAACAAACACTTGTCTCCCTATTAGAATACTATCCGAGGACGCGCAGCTGCACATAACCGCATCCCCCCTCTTTTATCACCTTAGCTTTTTAATCATATGATCATGTAATCACTCACGGCAAGATAATGGAAGCTGGATCAAACTTGAGATGAGGCCTATAGCAGCCAGTACATAAAACAGCTATCTCTTTCCTATTATACATCCTTCCTGATGTGTCGAGTTTTGTCCAGATCTCGTTTGTCTTAGCATAGACACGTGAAAGCGCTGTCTTTTCAGAGGTAATTACGCATGATTTATGCCTTTCCTGAATACTAATTATCAGTTTGACTCAAGTTAAAGCTTGCTGAGTTTTCGACAATTTTACCACTATCACTTAAATGAGACTGATTTATGTTGTTGTTCTTTCATCTCAAGTATTCCACAATGTGGGGGATTTTTTTTTATAATTCTGACATTTAAACAGGGTTATTTAGAACTCATGGGCTATTCATAAGTGGAAGTAAAAGTAAATGTATTTTATCCAAACTAAGCCATTTTCCATGGTAACAGGAAGATTATACAATAACAACAAGTCATTGAAAATGACATACTCCCCGCTATGATTGGGTTTTAAGGAACTGGCAGTTTATGTTGTCATTTTCAAACCTGGTTAATGTTGTTTGGCCTCATATGGTTGTTTTTGATATCACTACTCTGTTCAAGCATGTCTGAGTTATGACGTTGGACAAGAAAACTGTGCCAACAAAATGGCTGCCAGGCAGCCATATCGGATTGTATCATGACGAAAATGGATATGCACATGTATGTCATAGAACACTGTGCTAATACCAACTTTGAATGAGATCTGTTCAAGCATGTCTGAGTTATGGCTTTGGACATGGAAAATTCGCAAACAAAATGGCTGCCAGGCAGCCATATTGGATCATATCACGACAACAATGGATATGCACATGTATGTCATATAACACTATCCTAATAGCAACTTTGAATGAGATCTGTTCACGCATGTCTGAGTTATGGCTTTGGACAGGGAAAATTCGCAAACAAAATGGCTGCTAGGCAGCCATATTGGATCCTATCATAAAACAACGTGCATATGCATGCCATAGTATGTTGCCCCTGTACCAAGTTTGAAAAAAATCGGTCTAGGCATCTCCAAGAAACAAACGGCTGCGGAGGGACGGACGGACGGTCAAACGGAACCCAATCCATAAGTCCCCGTCCGGCGGGGACTAACTAATAAAGGAACATCACAATTTAATTATAGAAGGATAATCATTGAATGTAAATGGAAAGTAAGTTCAAAATTGTGATGGGAGTATGAGAATGAAGTGATCAATGGATGTAAGCTATCTTTCACCCATTAACTGTCATCAGTAATGACAAAATGAACACAGAAACACGTTATACATACATTTTACTAGAAGTTTCGTTCCATCCAAACTTTCAACAAGTGACCTATCGGTCAGAATAGCTCTGCTGTTTGTTTGTTTTTTGGTACCATGTGTAGAAGTGGTTCTGTTGTTCAACTCTCACAATACAGTTTTGTTTTAGACTTTCTAGCCCTGTTTCAGACATTGCACAAATTTGCAGGCTACCACATATATTACAGCGTTCTCTAGTAGCTCTAGTAGCTCATTAGAATAAATTAGCATAAATTTACATAACAAACTAATTAATATTCATGAGTAACTTAATGATGAAATCAAAGTACATCATAATAAAAAACAGGTAGTATATGGCTAAAGGAAAGTTAAAGGCCAATTTATTACTCACTTCAAACGATTAGCACCAATAAGAAACCAGTGTTTTTGATTATTTTCCTTAGGAAAGCTGAAATTATTTCAATCTAAATGTCCACAGATAAAGTAGATTTTCAAACACTAAAAGTTTGTGTATGCTACATGCAGGCATTGTGTTTGTTCAAAATCTTGTGAAATGTAAGACTTACTATACTTTACTATTAAGGACTCCAAAAACTTGTGATAGTTTGTGATGTCATGGCTGCCATATTGAAAAATCCATGCTCTTTCATCACAGTCATACGATATTACCGTTCGATGTCAAACTGCAAACTAAAAGTGTTTTCAGGGTAAAATTGAACATGAAACTGATAACATCGCCACTTTATCGAAAGGTACATTAGTCTTTTAAACTCTTCCACGACACTGAAGAATGTACATCGAATTTCTATTCACACATAGTCTTCATGCAGGCATTGATTTGATGTAGCCAGTTCATACTTCGTCTTTGTGAATAGTATTTGTCATTCTTGTAATTAAAGATCACCTACATTGTTCTCTCATGAGATTTTTATGGTTCATTGTTTATTTTTACATCTGTGAAGCTGCTGCTATTGTTTAAGCAGTTCTGATTTTGTGCTCATAGAATAGGATCAGTGGATGTAGGAGTCCATGAAGGTGTTGTGGCCTGCAAGGCTATTTTGGCCTGTGCTAGCTGTGGAGAACCCTGATGCCTGGAACACACATGGACTGCCTGAGCCAAATTTAGAGGTCTAATCGATATTAAAAGTCAATTTGTAAATAAACTAGAATGTTACAAACCCTATCTAGCCTAAGTTATGATCATTCAAGTCTCCTTTTATCATTTATCAGGATCAAAAACCTTTTGTTCACCTAGATCTCAGCACATTCCATCTGCATGCCATCTTGTTTCCTGGAATGTACTATTCTGTAGAAGGGCCTAGAGTGCAGGATTCGGATTTGTGCTGAAGTGTGCAACACAGGCACTTGTCACCGAGGGTGCACGATGCGTAGAATTGTATAGCATATTACATTGCCTTTTGTCTGCTGTCAATGGTGTCTTTTGAAACGTGGCTGTTTACTTCAGTCTAGTGGGCTGATTTCCAATATAGCATTTGTCACAATGCGCAATAAGCAATGTGCATGCATCTAATTTACATATTTAATAAATATAAACAAAAATTCGCAAAAAATAGAAAAGAGCATGCACTGACTTGAAATTAACAAATCTGAGCAAGCCACCCTCTGCGCATTGACATGCCAGATATCAAAGCATTCTGACGAGTAGTATTTGAGAAGAAGCTAAAAATATAATTTTTTACAAAAACTTACTAAATAATTGATTGAGGAATAGCCAATTATTCATAACAATGTACGTAATGTCCATAATACAAGAATTATTGTAACAAACATTTCATCTACATTTGACTAATAACTTTATCAGCAAAGTGGCAAAGTCAGCACAACCTTCAATATTTGCATATCTAATTGTTTTGAAATTGACAGCATCACTGTGGATAAATATTAACATGTGACAAGTAGACAATTCACTATGTATCTAGTTAATTATAATATTAACATGTGACAAGTAGACAATTCACTATGTATCTAGTTAATTATAGTATAAATCATTTACCTAAACACAATTATGTCTTTGCTAAAAAAAACACTACATACACTAAAACCACAGGTATTATATGTTTTTTCTTACAAAACCACAAAATATAGAATTGCTAAGTCATCATTATATACTGATACCTGTACTAAGGCCACCTTTCTAATACAGACTTATTTCTAATACGGACTTATTTGGGGACATCAGAAGGGTTCATTACAGAAAAGTATTATGCACTCTCTATAACATAAATAGTTCAAAGAATACAAACATATAACGAAAAGTCGTTAATATATAGTGTTATCTCTCTATTGTGGTCACCTTTCTAGTCCGGACTTACTGGGACATCATTACCATATCACCATACATCATTACCTCTCTACAATGGTTACATCTCTAATACAGACTTATTGGGACATCACTGGGGTTTGTTATAGTGAAATGTTTGTTCATAATGGGGCAGTACATGTATTCTGTCTGCTATGTACACATAAGAGAGTTGAGATACATAATGTCAAGTAGTCAAACATAGACTTCCCTCTCTAATATGGACATATTGGAGATATCAGTGGGGTTGTTACCCTATGCACAGAAATTATAGTTTATTTGAAAAGTTTTCTAAATATCTACTTTTTTAATGAATTGACACCTTGATAAATACTGAATTATATTGAACTTCTCTGAAACACATCTAGTTTTGTAGTATTAAATAAATTCAGTCATTGTTGTAAGGACGAAAGAAAAGTTTATGTATCAACTTTTAATTTTTCATTCAAACATCACTGTTGCATTTATTATACTGACTTTCAGTACAAGTGTTCCTTTAATAGCAGTTATCTTTTAAAGTCAGTCAGCTGAGAAGCGTAAGAAATTAACCTGATTTCCACTCATGTGTACTGTTAATATCAATGCAGAATTCAAAATCTGAAAACAGGAAATTGGTTGAAGATGGAAAGTTCGTTTTTGAAAGTGTCAAATTCTAGCTTCATGCTTAGATGATCGCTTGTGATATTGCGATGTTCATTTCATTGGATAACGTGGTTAGGATGTGTATCAACGACACTACCGTTTCTATTGTGTGTTGGCTTTATTCTACCATTTACTCAAGTTGAACTTTTCGACATCGAAAATTTCATGCAGAGCGTGTGATAACTACGCAAATACTCAGACAAAAGACGAAGGAATAGAAAGTAAATTCAGTAATCCTCAATGTGTGACAGCAGTCATAGATTTTCATTATCTTTTTATTATTTTAAATTTCACAATTCTTCACAGTCGCTGCACATTCATATAAATCGTATTTCTGTATAATAGACAGACAATGCAACTATTATTGATAATGTTATCTTTCACCATTATAAAGATGGCCTTTTCAACTCTTCTATACACTACCATTATGCTGCATCACAAATTGGGGCTATGGAATTAATTTGGTGTGCTTCTAGGTCAAAATCGAGTAAACACAACTTTGCAGTTTTATTGGTATTATAAATATGTCTATCGACTTTGTGCAAATCTCAGTTTCAAACATTTGCTATGCAAATATCTTCATTAAACTTCTTTTTTTATCTGAAAGCTATCATTTTGCAAGAAAAAATTCTACACTTTGGTAGGAAAAGACATCTTTATATCACAATGTTAAATTCTTTGAGAAAGTAGAAATTTCTTTATCTTCTTATTGCAACAATTCCTTGAGAAAGTGGTGAAAAACTATTACATTGAAAAACATAAATATCAGATACATTTTGGTAAGAAAATGCATCTTTTATATGAACATCTCTGTACTTGTTTTTTCTATCAACTTTTTACATGACAAGTCATGACAATTCCTTGAAAGAACAGCAAAAGGCTAACTTTTTGAAAAAATGCAAATATTGTGCATTTTGCCGAGAAAAAGCACCTTTTTATAGAACATCCCTGTACTTGTTTTTTATCAACTTTTTTTCATGTCAAATCCTATCACCCTGAGATTAGTCTAGACTGTGTCGCCATATTATTTTAAAAGTTAGGATTTATATCCCACACCTATTAAGAAGCTGAGTGTTTGGTACTCTCGGGGCACATGTAGCAATTGTGATGTGCAAGATCACCTGTAATCTTTGTCTAGTTGTAACTTTAGACTCACAAATTAAAACATCTTAAGATCAAGTCATTGCATGCTTTCGATTTCCTTTCCACGATATCCTTCCTTTTAAGCAAAGCTTTTTATACTGACAAATCTGCTATGTAATCAGAATGATTGAGAGCCATGTAAGTGCTTCTCTATACACGTGGGAAATTTAACAGACTAGATTGAGAATCAACCAACAAGACTCTTTCAGTATTGACAGAAAAACAACTCTCCAATGTAACAGGCAACATGCAGTAAAGCTGTCAGTCTTCTTATCCAAGTATCCTATACAACTCCACTTTGATACAAACCATTCCTGAGTATCTCACAAAATCCAATCACATGAACAATTGGTCTATTTAATACACTACATATAGATGACCTCCTCAGGAACAGATTTCAACAATCATGAACATTTCCCAGTAGCATCTCTATCTTTCCTGATTCATCTTTATTTCTTAAATCAATGGAGAAACTAAATGTAGACGACCCCCTCAGGAACAGATTTAACAATCATGAACTTTTCCCTGTAGCATCTTATTATTTACTGATTTATCCTTGTTTCATCAAATTGTAGACAACCTCCACCTCACCTTACTTGAGTGTTATAAACATTTCATAACCTAAAATGTTGTCAATTCTTTTTCTTTCCTGAATTATCCATCCTTCTTAAATCACTGGAGAAACAGACCATGGAAAACTTTCTCAGCAGCATACATCTTAATGCCAATAAAACATTTGCCAACTTCTGTTTTCTTCCGTGAATCATCAATGTATCTATGGATCGATCATGTTATTTCAACCCCGGATTTCAATTTTTTTAAAATACCGCCAATGGCACTGTAGCACAACTGTAGTTGGCTGCTGCTATGGGCATGGTGTTGTTGCTAGGCATATTGCATACATTTTTGGAATCTTCATTATTTTGCCTACTCATCCCTGTTTGTAATATGCACTATCATTTCACTGTTGCTAAGGGCAAGGTCATGGTTGCTAGGACCAATTGTGTCACAATATTTTCAACAATAACTATAGAATAATACCTCCAGAAACATTCCCACCAAGTTTCAACCCATTCACCATGCAGTTTCAGGATATAAGTTTTTGACCAAAATTTAGAATTTTAGACCTAATTTGCATATTGCTGATGGGATTATCATGTTGTGAATACAGCTTCATCTACATATCTCCAGATGCATCTCCATTTAATTTCAGCCCAATCTGCTCAGGAGTTTTGGAATTACAGATTTTTGACCAAAATGACACATTTTTACACCTAATTTGCATATTACTGAGGGGATCATCACATATCAGAATACAGCTTCATCCACACATCCCCAGATACATCTCCATTAAATTTCAGCCTAATCTGCTGGGTAGTTTCAGAATTATAGATTTTTTACCAAAAAGACACATTTTCACACCTAACTTGCATATAAATGTCATGAACAATTCTTACACCAAACACACCTAAGAATCTTTCCATCAAATTTTAGCCTAATCTGCTCAGTAGTTTTGGATTTTTGACCAAAAAGACACATTTTTACACCTAATTTGCATATTACTGAGGGGATCATGTCATGAAAACCTATTAAACTAAACACCCTTAACAATGTTCCCACCAAATTTCAAACCGATCTGCCCAGTTCTTTTTGAGTTTAAGTTTTTTGACCAAAAATCACATTTTTTACCCAAATCACACAGGTGGAAATATTGTTTTGATTTGAATAATGTAATACACCCACCAAATATCATGGCAATCAGTCCAGCATATTTTGACTTTAAGTTGTTCACACACACACGCACGCACGCACACACGCACGCACGCACATATACGCACACACACACTTAGTACTACTAATATGTAACCTTATCAGTTCAGTCGTGCTAAAAATGTTTTTGTCTGACATTATACTGTGATATGTCAAGTGTGCTTTGTCTTCTATTTAGTTACTCATACATCTGCTGCAATCCCATTCATGGTTTCACAACAAGTCTGGATATTGTAACTTTGACTTAGTGTTCCCACAGTAGTCAAATTCTAAACACCTGGTCAAGTTAGTTGTTATATTATTGATTATATTAACAAATGGTTATAGATTAAAAGGTGACAATACTCTACTTTTTCTGTCTGCCTGTCTGTCGGTCAGTTCATATACTTTCAAGCCAGTCTATCTCTATCTTGTTTCTATCTGAAACCTAAACCACTGTAAGTACAGTACAACAGCCAGACGAGTGACAATACATTATTCTTTGATTCATTTACCTATCAGTGTGTGTATACCTTGATGAATACATACAGTTGACTTTTACTTATTAAACTATAAATTATTAGAAATTATGATGACAGCTATAATCATATTGATGAGTAGCCATAGTTAGATTAATATTTGTGTTACACAATATGATAGATGGATAGAGTATTAGGAATAATTACTCAGACTAATATATTTTGTTTATGTCAAGTTTTATATTAATTAATGTTGTACTCTAAGCAGGAGGGGGTTATTTGTCACCCTAGGCTAGAGTGTATCTATATAGGAGGGGGTTATTTGTCACCCTACAGTGTATCTATACAGGAGGGGGTTATTTGTCACCCTAGGCTAGAGTGTATCTATACAGGAGGGGGTTACTTGTCACCCTAGGCTAGAGTGTATTTATGCAGGAGGGGGTTATTTGTCACCCTAGAGTGTATATATACAGGAGGGAGTTATTTGTCACCCTGGAGTGTATACATACAGGAGGGAGTTATTTGTCATCCTAGAGTGTATCTATACAGGAGGGGTTATTTGTCACCCTACAATGTACTGTATCTATACAGGAGGGGGTTATTTGTCACCCAGACTATATCTATACAGGAGGGAGTTATTTGTCACCCCGGAGTGTATCTATGCAGGAGGGGGTTATTTGTCACCCTGGAGTGTATCTATACAGGAGGGGGTAATGTGTTATAATAATAAACTGATAACTTTCTGTACGCTACTCTGTGAAAACTCATAAAATTAACTAAACTGTATACTTAAAAGTTGGTGTATAAGGTATGCATAAAAAATCTAATGAATCAAGTGTACCAAAGAGAAGCCATAGTCAGAAAACAGTCACTTTCTAAAGAATTTTATTCAGGCATATAGCACACAGGGCTATGCTAAATAGTCGATAGACATGGTTGCCATAACAACACAAAAACTAACCTGTCAGAGTTGATCACAAACAGGTCTTCATGTTGTCTCATCTGTTTTTACTTTGACTTTTATAAGCTTTTATTTCAACCACAATTATTTCCTGTCTCTCTGCCTCCCCTACTTCTCCAAATTTCCATTTGGGTCCAAAAAAAAGAGACAAAAAGTAGAGTTGTGGACAGCTGTATCCGTTGTTGGATTTCTTTGACTTTCCTGTTATCTTGCTTTCAAAGTTAATACACTCCCCATCCCTTTTACTTACTCATTTAGACTTGTCTTTATGAGGTCTTAACTGCTGGACAATACAGATACGCTGACTTCATTAAATATTGAGGGCTTTTATTGATAATAATATCATATTTTAGCTTTTAAAGTGGACACTGATGTACAATATGCGAAGTAAACTGGTCTTTGTGACATGAGTGAATTCTGTCTGTCTCCGTAATGCAGAGCTCCTTAACTTCATGTGAAATCTCACTGTCTCAGTTTTCCAACTGTCTATGAAGCATGAGTCAAGACTCGGGACTCAATGTAATATTAATATCCTATAACGGTTTTAAGATGCTGGTAAAAAAAAGGAAGGGGCCTATTTTACTTCCATTTCAGCTCCAATTTACTTGTATTGTTATCAATTTTCATTTTTTTCTTTCTAAAAACAATCTTACAGTAGTTTGTATGACTTCAAATACATTTTTATGAAAATTCTCATACTGTTGGTTTTTATATTTTATGGGAGGGTGTTATAGTTGACTTCAAATCACCACTGTTGTTACTTTCTCAAAAATAGATCTTTTATTTGTACAGACAGCTGTTCATAAAATTCATTGTTTTGTTGTTTTTTGCCTTTGGGTTGACTCTCACATCTTAGTTTTAGTTTTTACATGTTTACAGAACATTATGACTTTCGCCAACAATTTTTCATAATGTGTTTTTCTACCTTCAGCTCAACCTTGGCATGTTACACAAAAAGATGACCTGCACACAACGATCAAGTGAACCCTATTATTTTCCAAGGCAATCTCAGCTACAGTATCACACAGTAATGACACACACTGGGATATATGCATACATAAAAATTAAATACTTTCCATAAATTGATAGCAAAGTCCACAATTAGTGTTTATTTTGATGTAAAACTGTTGACTGATAAGATCAATATATCACACTATAAATCTGTTAACTAGTTGGCGGCAGTTTAAAGTCTCTGATAAAAATCAAGACCTCACTAATTTCAACAGATTACTGGATAAGATGGAGTCAAGGAAATGAGAGTAGTCTCTCTAGAGTATTAAAATCTTGAAATTACAAGATTGGTCATTTCTCTACAACAAGTCTAAGCAGCTAAAACAATGAGTATATCAAGGTGAAATAGAATTAAATATCACTAAGATCACTGACGCCTCCACTGCCATAGATTACAATCACCAAACTTGCCATGTTTGCATTGACTGTTCTCCTGAAGAAAAGTTTCAATCTGATTCCATTGTATTATAACACAAACTTGTACTGTTTGCATTTCAGCTCTTTACTATAGACAGTTTTGATTGAAAAACTTTACAGTTGATTCAATTTTTTACAAAAATCCACAATTCTTATAATTGTACTTTGTGATATTTGCAAAAGAAAATTTGAACTCAAAAAGCCAAAAGAAATCATTTGGAAGCAAATTCCAAATTTTGTGATCAGTACCATGAACCAGGTGTGTATTCTAACAAACTAGTTGCAATGTCTTGCTATTTGGACTGGTTTCATAGAAACTAACAGTTTTCTGTCGATTCAAATTCTCAAACATACTGTTTTTGACTGATTTAGAATTTAAGATTTCACCAAAATGCCACGATTATTAAATGAACTTGGAGAAACGTTTTGATAAATTCTACAATTTTAGTATAAACTGTATTGTTGGCCAGACACTGATTTAGAATTCATGAGAAAACCTACCTAAGTACAATTATTTTCAGTGAATACAATGCCACACTACTAATAATTGAAAGACTGGTCTTTCACTGGTATATAATGCATCTCACTTTTAATTATCTTTAACCTTGACCTTGGCACAACCCTCTACTCAAAGAGTGTTTACATCAATCTCATGAGACATGTATATATCCCCCAGTTTTGATGACATGTAGTATATCTGTATATATCCCCCAGTTTTGATGACATGTAGTATATTGAATTGACTAAAGTTGATCTCTGCCATATCATACTAGTGTTTGTAACAATTTGACTCTTCATGATAACAAAATAAGTAATGTCATTAAAATTACAAAGTTATATCCCCCAGTTTTGATGACATGTAGTATATCTGTATATATCCCCCAGTTTTGATGACATGTAGTATATCTGTATATATCCCCCAGTTTTGATGACATGTAGTATATTGAATTGACTAAAGTTGATCTCTGCCATATCATACTAGTGTTTGTAACAATTTGACTCTTCATGATAACAAAATAAGTAATGTCATTAAAATTACAAAGTTCTATGCAGTTTTTTAGTAAGGTTGAGAAAACTGTCGTGAGATTTTATATTCATACATCACCTTTTTGTAAGCACACTTTCATTATTATCGTAATTGCTAACAAATGGAATAGTTCCAGTTATCTAACCCTACTTACATTATCACTGCCAGTTATCTAACCCTACCTACATTATCACTGCCAGTTATCTAACCCTACCTACATTATCACTGCCAGTTATCTAACCCTACCTACATTATCACTGCCAGTTATCTAACCCTACCTACATTATCACTGCCAGTTATCTAACTCTACCTACATTATCACTGCCAGTTATCTAACCCTACCTACATTATCACTGCCATTTTGCATGAACATATAAAAGTAAATTTGACTTGCCCATCTGACATAATAATTATATTTACACCAAAATTTATGTTTTCACCATAAAAGACTGTGTGTACAATTTCCAATTTCTAATGCATCCATTAAAATTACTTTTAAACCAATGCATGGTTATATTGGTCAAATCTACCTGATTTTCTTGGCTATTTTATGTTATAAACCAATGCATGGTTATATTGGTCAAATCTACCTGATTTTCTTGGCTATTTTATGTTATAAACCAATGCATGGTTATATTGGTCAAATCTACCTGATTTTCTTGGCTATTTTATGTTTTAAACCAATGCATGGTTATATTGGTCAAATCTACCTGATTTTCTTGGCTATTTTATGTTCCCTATCAGTATCTAATAAACACCATGCTGGTTAAGATATCAAAATCTATGCAAATTTCACTAGAACAACCCCCTCCTTCTCTCCCTCCCTCCCCACCCACTTTCATAAAAAACATGCTGACACTTTTGTCAGCATGTAAAATTACGAAAACATTTTCCCTCTTTTTTGGAGATACAAATATAGCTGTATTATGATAGAAAGAAATACTATGATTTTTATAAAAAGTGATCTCATATCTTGGTAACGTCAATCAACATTTCATGCTACTTTATTTCTAATAATTTTATTACATTTTTCAATTATTGATAATATTTATAACACACCATAAATATAGAATTTCATCATGCCTCTTTAATTTCATCAAAATATTTCAATGGGGCAAAGTTTTCTGATCAACTGTAATAAAAATGCAAATGATCGATTTTCTTTTCCCCAAAAAATTACCAAGGACTTAATTTGCCTGTACTGAGGTTTCAAAACTTGGTCAAATATGATTGTCTTGGTAACATAATATCTATCACATTTCAGTAAATATACATGGTCAGAATTTTACTATGGTTTAAGTCCTCAGTAACAGAAACGTCAAAATCTGGTCAAAGTTAAATGATAACGTTAAAATCTGGTCAAAGTTAAATGATAACGTCAAAATCTGGTCAAAGTTAGATAATTTTGAAAACATATTTGGACAAATTTGAAAAGAAACAATATTCAAGTTTATGATAATGATAAGAGTTGGTTGAACTGAAATTTACCAAGATTTGATGTCGCTATAGTAACAATAAAGTACAAATCTGGTAGAATTTTGACAATTTCCTGGAGATATTTGGATAACTTTAGTTAGAAATGATATCAAAATTAGGAACTAAAGCAGTTTAGTCAACTTAATATTGCCTTGTATATCTACAATATCCTCTTTATCCACCATATTGCCTTGTATATCTACAATATCCCCCTTTATCCACCATATTGCCTTGTATATCTACAATATCCTCTTTATCCACCATATTGCCTTGTATATGTACAATATCCCCCTTTATCCACCATATTGCCTTGTATACCTACAATATCCCCCTTTAACCACAATATTGCCTTGTATATCTACAATATCCCCCTTTATCCACCATATTGCCTTGTATACCTACAATATCCCCCTTTATCCACAATATTGCCTTGTATAACTACAATATCCCCCTTTAACCACCATATTGCCTTGTATATCTACAATGTCCCCCTTCATCCACCATATTGCCTTGTATATCTACAATATCCTCTTTATCCACCATATTGCCTTGTATATCTACAATATCCCCCTTTATCCACCATATTGCCTTGTATACCTACAATATCCCCCTTTAACCACAATATTGCCTTGTATATCTACAATACCCCCTTTATCCACAATATTGCCTTGTATAACTACAATATCCCCCTTTAACCACCATATTGCCTTGTATACCTACAATATCCCCCTTTATCCACAATATTGCCTTGTATAACTACAATATCCCCCTTTAACCACCATATTGCCTTGTATATCTACAATGTCCCCCTTCATCCACCATATTGCCTTGTATATCTACAATATCCCCCCAAACACTCCTAATACCAACTTTGAATGAGATCTGTTCAAGCATGTCTGAGTTATGGCTTTGGACATGGAAAATTTGCAAACAAAATGGCTGCTAGGCGGCCATATTGGATCGTATCATGACAACAAATGGATATGCACATGTATGTCATAGAACACTGTCCTAATACCAACTTTGAATGAGATCTGTTCAAGCATGTCTGAGTTATGGCTTTGGACATGGAAAATTCGCAAACAAAATGGCTGCCAGGCAGCCATATTGGATCGTATCACGATGAAAATGGATATGCACATGTATGTCATAGAACACTGTCCTAATACCAACTTTGAATGAGATCTGTTCAAGCATGTCTGAGTTATGGCTTTGGACATGGAAAATTCACAAACAAAATGGCTGCGAGGCGGCCATATTGGATCGTATCATGACAACAATGAATATACACATGTATGTCATAGAACACTGTCTGGACGGATGGACGCACGCACGGACAGACGGAACCCAATCCATAAGTCCCCGTCCCGGACTTCGTCCGGCGGGGACTAATTAGGGTTAAGGTCCTATAAATTGTGGCAACCACACTCTAGCGATCGCCTTATCAGGGCTCGATCCTTCGTGAACTTTCGAGACACTGAGTCACATGTACTGTAGTAGTATACGTGCGTAGCGTTGTTTATTTGTGTGTACGATGACGCTATCTAAACGTAAACGGAAACCCGTCAAGAATTTGGCACCGAGCGATCCTCAAGGCTATTACAAAAGTAAAGTTATAAAACGGAATTTTGAAGGTACAAGTTGTTTAAATAAATGAGGTAATGTCTACTACGACTCCGAGTATCATAAAACGTCACTCGCAATTTGTATAAATTCCGATGTCGTACGGTGTCGTGGTGTGGAAATTTAATTTCAGGGAAAAGGTTAACTTTTTTTTATTGTGTGTCTTCAACGAAACACCAACAACAATTGCGTAGCAATGCCTAATACATGAGCAGGAATATGGCTTCAAATCAGAACGTAGCCCATATTCGAGTCAAAACACGAACACCAACTGCGTAGAGCAAGGGCTTCGAATCCAAACCAGAAAGTATACTATGTAATGTCGAGATAATACGTACCGTATTAAAAGATTAAACCAAAGTCTCCACTCGTAGATGAATAATAGATGACATGACACCTTTATCGCGGGAAACAAACACGTTTCTATCTGTAGCATTTCATGACCCTCCTAAAATACCCGATTTTCTTCATGTCTGTAGCAAAGCAACGTACACAACCAAATGGCAAGGATTGAGTAACATATTTGCAAGTCACAGAAAAAAGCTGTTGCAATGTCTGTCGAATTTGAAAGCTTTTGAAAGCGTTTGACGACTGGAAGGAGTCCAATTGTGTAAATTAGCATTTTTCTGTGTTCTTTATTTTGTATAGTGTGTGAAGTTCAAAGCTATTTAACTTTGCGTCAGAACGTCCCAGCTGTGTCAAATTTGGAGACAATACTCGGAGACAGTGTGTCGAAAATACATTCCTCCGGATTGTTTAGTTTTTGAGGGAATCAAGAGATATTGCATTGAGAAGTGTGAAAAGCGGTAATTTATGCAAAAAACACAAAAATACAACTTTGGATGATTATAACAAGACAATGAGAGACAAAATAAAAATCCGGAGGAAAAATGAGCTGTCAAACCTGCATCTCAACCTTAATTTTACATATTTCAATTCTCACATAACTAAAACAAAATTTTGAAATGAGATTAGAATTGACTGAAATATGGAGATAAGATTAACATTATTTAAAATCTGCAGTTCTTGAATTGTACTTTGAAATATAAAGTAGAAGACCACTTTAAAAGAACAGTCTATTTATATCTGATAGGGCAATCACTTAAACATTAAATGTCCTCTTTTCTAGGAAGATTTAAATATCCTAACCATTTAGTGGAGATCTCCCCTACTAATACTTGGACACAAATTTTGTATGGCCAAATGACGTCTTTGGAATGTCTCCTAGGTATAATTCAATGTCGTTAATTGTGTATTCTTGTACAGAGTACACTAAGCAATGATGGCTCTCAAGTGACACATAATCTTTCATTTTCGCCACATAACCAATGAATACCTTCCAATGTCGTTAAATAGACTCAAACTTGAAATTTTGTTTTCACACCAATTCTATTCACAGTCACTGTGATCAGTTTGGTGATTGGTTTGGTGATCGGTTTGGTGATTGGTTTGGTGATTGGTTTGGTGATCGGTTTGGTGATGGTGATTGGTTTGGTGATTGGTTTGGTGATTGGTTTGGTGATTGGTTTGGTGATCAGTTTTGTGATGGTGATCAGTTTGGTGATGGTGATTGGTTTGGTGATCGGTTTGGTGATTGGTTTGGTGATCAGTTTGGTGATTGGTTTGGTGATCGGTTTGGTGATGGTGATCGGTTTGTTGATCAGTTTGGTGATCGGTTTGGTGATTGGTTTGGTGATCAGTTTGGTGATTGGTTTGGTGATTGGTTTGGTGATCAGTTTTGTGATGGTGATCAGTTTGGTGATGGTGATTGGTTTGGTGATCGGTTTGGTGATTGGTTTGGTGATCAGTTTGGTGATTGGTTTGGTGATCGGTTTGGTGATGGTGATCGGTTTGTTGATCAGTTTGGTGATCGGTTTGGTGATTGGTTTGGTGATCAGTTTGGTGATTGGTTTGGTGATTGGTTTGGTGATCAGTTTGGTGATCGGCTTGGTGATCGGTTTGGTGATGGTGATCAGTTTGATGATCGGTTTGGAGATCAGTTTGGTGATCAGTTTGGTGATGGTGATCAGTTTGATGATCAGTTTGGTGATCAGTTTGGTGATCGGTTTGGTGATGGGGATCGGTTTGGTGATGGTGTTCAGTTTGGTGATCGGTTTTGTGATGGTGATCAGTTTGGTGATTGGTTTGGTGATCGGCTTGGTGATTAGTTTGGTGATCGGTTTGTTAGGTGATCGGTTTGGTGATGGTGATCGGTTTGGTGATGGTGTTCAGTTTGGTGATCGGTTTTGTGATGGTGATCAGTTTGGTGATTGGTTTGGTGATCGGCTTGGTGATTAGTTTGGTGATCGGTTTGTTAGGTGATCGGTTTGGTGATCAGTTTGGTGATCAGTTTGGTGATCAGTTTGGTGATGTTGATCAGTTTGGTGATTGGTTTTGTGATGGTGATCAGTTTGGTGATTGGTTTGGTGATCAGTTTGGTGATGTTGATAAGTTTGGTGACTGGTTTGGTGATTGGTTTGGTGATGTTGATCAGTTTGGTGATTGGTTTGGTGATCAGTTTGGTGACCGGTTTTGTGATGGTGATCAGTTTGGTGATCAGTTTGGTGATTGGTTTGTTAGGTGATTGGTTTGGTGATTGGTTTGGTGATGGTGATCGGTATGGTGATCAGTTTGGTGATCAGTTTGGTGATTGGTTTGGTGATCAGTTTGGTGATCGGTTTGTTAGGTGATTGGTTTGGTGATGTTGATCGGTTTGGTGATTGGTTTGGTGATCAGTTTGGTGATGGTGATCAATTTGGTGATCAGTTTGGTGATCGTTTGGTGATTGGTTTGGTGATCAGTTTGGTGATGGTGATCGGTTTGGTGATCGGTTTGGTGATTGGTTTGGTGATTGGTTTGGTGATCGGTTTGGTGATTGGTTTGGTGATTGGTTTGGTGATCGGTTTGGTGATGGTGATCAGTTTGATGATCGGTTTGGAGATCAGTTTGGTGATCGGTTTGGTGATGGTGATCGGTTTGGTGATCAGTTTGGTGATCGGTTTGGTGATTGGTTTGGTGATCGGTTTGGTGATTGGTTTGGTGATCGGTTTGGTGATCAGTTTGGTGATGGTGATCAGTTTGATGATCAGTTTGGTGATTGGTTTGGTGTTCAGGTTGGTGATCAGTTTGGTGATCAGTTTGGTAATCGGCTTGGTGTTCAGTTTGGTGATCGGTTTGATGATGGTGATCAGTTTGGTGATCGGTTTGATGATCAGGTTGGTGATCAGTTTGGTGATCAGTTTGGTGATCGGTTTGGTGATGGTGATCAGTTTGGTGATCGGTTTGGTGATCGGTTTGGTGATCAGTTTGGTGATCGGTTTGGTGATCGGTTTGGTGATCAGTTTGGTGATCAGTTTGTGATCGGTTTGGTGATGGTGTTCAGTTTGGTGCTCGGTTTTGTGATGGTGATCAGTTTGGAGATTGGTTTGGTGATCGGTTTGGTGATGGTGATTGGTTTGGTGATCAGTTTTGGTGATTGGTTTGGTGATTGGTTTGGTGTTCAGTTTGGTGCTCGGTTTTGTGATGGTGATCAGTTTGGTGATCAGTTTGGTGATGTTGATCGGTTTGGTGATTGGTTTGGTGATCGGTTTGGTGATCAGTTTGGTGATTGGTTTGGTGATCAGTTTGTTGATGTTGATCGGTTTGGTGATCGGTTTGGTGATTGGGTTTGGTGATCAGTTTGGTGATCAGTTTGGTCAACTAAATTTTTGTGATAAGAAACTGTAGACAGATGTATATATTCTACGTCTATCAGAGTAGACAGATTTATATATTCTGTCTATCACTGTAGACAGATGTATATATTCTACATCTATCACTGTAGACATTTATATATTCTAAATCTATCAGAGTAGACAGATTTATATATTTTATGTCTATCACTGTAGACAGATTTATATATTCTACGTCTATCACTGTAGACAGATTTATATATTCTATCACTGTAGACAGATTTATATATTTTATGTCTATCACTGTAGACATGTATATATTCTACGTCTATCACTGTAGACAGATTTTATATTCTACATCTATCAGAGTAGACAGATTTATATATTATGTCTATCAGAGTAGACAGATTTATATATTCTACATCTACCACTGTAGACAGATTTATATATTCTATCACTGTAGACAGATTTATATATTTTGTCTATCACTGTAGACATGTATATATTCTACGTCTATCACTGTAGACAGATTTATATATTCTACATCTATCAGAGTAGACAGATTTATATATTTTATGTCTATCACTGTACAGATTTATATATTATGTCTATCAGAGTAGACAGATTTATATATTCTACGTCTATCACTGTAGACATTTATATATTCTATGTCTATCACTGTAGACAGATTTATATATTCTACGTCTATCACTGTAGACAGATTTATATATTCTACGTCTATCAGAGTAGACAGATTTATATATTCTACATCTATCAGAGTAGACAGATGTATATATTCTATGTCTATCACTGTAGACAGATTTATATATTTTATGTCTATCACTGTAGACAGATGTATATATTCTACATCTATCACTGTAGACATTTATATATTCTACATCTATCAGAGTAGACAGATTTATATATTTTATGTCTATCACTGTACAGATTTATATATTATATGTCTATCAGAGTAGACAGATTTATATATTCTACGTCTACCACTGTAGACAGATTTATATATTCTGTCTATCACTGTAGACAGATTTATATATTCTACGTCTATCACTGTAGACAGATTTATATATTCTGTCTATCAGAGTAGACAGATTTATATATTCTACATCTATCACTGTAGACAGATTTATATATTCTGTCTATCACTGTAGACAGATTTATATATTCTACGTCTATCACTGTAGACAGATGTATATATTCTACGTCTACCACTGTAGACAGATTTATATATTCTACATCTATCACTGTAGACAGATTTATATATTCTGTCTATCACTGTAGACAGATTTATATATTATATGTCTATCACTGTAGACAGATTTATATATTCTATGTCTATCACTGTAGACATGTATATATTCTACGTCTATCACTGTAGACAGATTTATATATTCTATCACTGTAGACAGATTTATATATTTTATGTCTATCACTGTAGACATGTATATATTCTACGTCTATCACTGTAGACAGATTTATATATTCTACATCTATCACTGTAGACAGATTTATATATTCTGTCTATCACTGTAGACAGATTTATATATTCTATGTCTATCAGAGTAGACAGATTTATATATTCTACGTCTACCACTGTAGACAGATTTATATATTCTACATCTATCACTGTAGACAGATTTATATATTCTGTCTATCACTGTAGACAGATTTATATATTCTACGTCTATCAGAGTAGACTGTTGTACACTTCATAATATACAAAGAAGAAAACATGTGTTTCATAAATTTCAGTAAAATATGTTTTGTATATATCAACATTTATGGCTGTCATATTTATGGCTGTCATATTTCTAGATTTGTTAATCTATAGTTATACAAGTATACTATATTTCAAAATAACACATACCATAAAAATTTGTGGTTTGATCAATTTAAACAATTTAAGTATACACACACATATCTTAATTATAATCTAGCTAAATCAGGATTAGTTTTAAGTCAAAACTTACTATAAAGTAGATATAGTATGCATACAACTACTACCTACCAGCCTATCAACACTTACTAAGTACACATAGTATGCATATGCATACAACTACTACCTGCCTACTAACCATCCTACCTACAAACCTACAGTCATACAAACAGAAGACAGACAGA
Source organism: Glandiceps talaboti (assembly GCF_964340395.1). Lineage (NCBI taxonomy): Eukaryota > Metazoa > Hemichordata > Enteropneusta > Spengelidae > Glandiceps > Glandiceps talaboti. The sequence goes on along the minus strand of NC_135569.1, from coordinate 17,437,205 downwards.
CAGACAGACAGACAGACAGACAGACAGACAGACAGACAGACAGGCAGGCCGGCAGACAGACAGACAGACACATGCATGCATGCATGATTGCATACATATGACACTAACATACACAAACATTTCAATCAACCAAAACTTAAAAGACAAGTAAAATGGCAATGTAATAAATGTAATTTATGAATCAAATGTTATTAATTACCCAAATTTAATTCTGTTCTGTTCCTTACTAAAATATATTTTGATACTTAGATTGTTTGTCAAAGTATTTAATCTATATCAAAATTAGACGTTTGAAACACAGTTTTAGTCTTAGTCAGGTTGTTTTGTTCCTCTCCCTTTTCATTTCCATTCCCTTGAAGTTAACACCCTAGTACAAAGTCATCATAAAAATGGCAACTTCTATTTGTATTGATTGATTTTGAATATTATTCAAGTCACACATATAGGGTACACACTCACAAATGTTGAACTAAATAATACCACCTGACCTTTGAGCCCAGAGTGAAACCTTCACTGACTGTCCCCCCAAAAAAAACACAACAAACAGTGACACTAGACATAATAGATAAATCAAGTGATTGTCTGTAACTATACAAACAAGACAAAACCAGTTTATCCACACTGATCAAATAGATAGTAATACCTGTGGCTAGCTGAATGAAGATGATGTCTCTATGATAAATATTTTCTGCATGACTGCCTTAGTCATGGCCCATCTCCCTTTTGAAGCCTATCTCCTGTTTCAGTACACCAAAAACATCGACAACACTAAGAACACTAAGAATTGTTGGAAACTCCGTCACCAAATATTACTAAATGTAACAGTTTAGAATATATTTTCTACATGACAGAATACCGCATCAAATATACCACAACACTAAAAACACAAAGCTTTGAAACTAGTAACTATTAAATATTCCAGGTTATATGTTTACCTCCTAGCTCTTATTTTACTAGTATGATACCAAGAATGCAAAGAATTTGTTAGAAACTCCTAATTGAACATTACAATTTTCATGAACAAAATCAGATGTTGGTGTCTAAGTTGGCACAGGTATGATATACTGTGACAATGACTTATTTCAGTATCACAAGACAGTATACAAATAGAGTTTATTATATTCACTGATTCACCCCAAAACAAATAAAACTCTGACACATAAAGAGACATCACTTCACAGTGACGACATGAAGCCATAATCTGTGTATATCCTGAGATAAACTCAGGTTGATACACAATAGTTACAATCTAGACAAGTTAGCAACCACCGTATCTTTCAATTTGAAAAGTGTGTGTATTTGTTTCACCTTACATTAAACTCAGCTGGGTAGAGAATTAATTCACACACAAATCTATCAAAGTTACAAAACATCGTATCTCTATAGACAAATTTTTAAATGTGGCAAACCTGACAATATATACCTTTTCACCAGGTACAAACTTGGCTGGATACAAAATTCAAACACAGGTTAGAAAATATTGTATTTCTGCAGTAATAGCTGTACCATAATATCTTACATCGGTGTAGAAGTTGTCAAAACAGAACAGTTGACAAGTATAGATAAGACACATACCACATACACTATGTTAATCTTACCTGTCTTTCAAGTAGTTCTAGCATTAAAAAGTCACTCTTGTTGTCAAAACTCACTTATATTGTTTGAAGTCTTTTCTGTTATTTGTAATCACTTCTGTCGCTTGCAGTCACTTCTCTAGCTTGAAGTCAGTTTCAGTATGTCTATACCATTCCTCTGTCATTGGTTGCATACTATCAGTATAGCAGAGGAAGTCACAAGTTTTTACTGCAGTGCTTAATACACGCCCTTGATTTAAACAAACACATCATTTCTTAGGGTACAGACACCTATTACTATTAATCATACAACCATATTTACCATGATATGGACACCTCTGACACAACTGAACAAACACAAAATACATTTTTCTTTTCAGTTGACAATCTAATGGTTCCTATTGAAAATGTCAACAATTCACAAGCAAATATTTCATGCAAAGAAAGAAAGAGAAAAGAGGAAATTCACCCCTCTCTCTCCTTCCTCCACATTCATACCATACCCCTTTCTCTATATTTCTATTCAAACACTTTACTACACATTTACAAACTGGTTACCTTCCACAAGTCAACTCATTATTCATTTGTATTTCTAAAAATTAATGATTGGTATTTTTTATGAATCACAGACACAATTTGTGAAAAATTTGAAATATTTTTAGACTAGAATATCACTGTGTATTAGACAAATTAACTTATGACAGGAAATCACCATACTGTTATAGCAGAAGGCAAAGTTTGACTGAAACACAGTCCTTGAATTAGTTTTAATCATTAACATTAATTCTATTATCCTGCCATAAATTTACTGATTAAAGTCTTAACCTTTAATAGACAATGTAAATCTAACATTGACAATCCTGTCTTTACAGTTCACATTAAATAGATAGCTGTTATTACAGTAGACACTTAAACCATACATGTAGCTGAAATATTTTAATAATTCACACTTCATCTTAAAACAGCGTGTTTTATTCTGTTGTTGTTTTTTTACTTAAACTTAAATTTTACCATTATCACATATCATACTTTATTTTAATAAAGAGGTGTTTTTTTACTAGAACTTAAAACTGTAACTTAACTCAAATATCATAATACTTTATATTTCATTTTACAACAGAGTGGGGTTTTTTCAACTTAAACTTGGAAATGTCATTTATCTTAAATATTTTGACATTTCACTGAAATCTAGTTTTACTTTGACAACATTAAAACAGTCAGCTGATCTAGAATACCTAATTGGATAAATGATAGACAAATTTATAAACACATAGTGCTTATCATCAAAATTTAGTCAACAACAAATTAGTATTTGTGGAATATTTCTATAAGTGATGTTCTTCAACTGATGAAAAAATTAAATACAGCAACATTAAAGTTTTGGATCAGAGCTAGTTATTAAAATGGTGAAAATAGTTGTAAGTTTATAGTAAACATACATATCAGTACAGGTATGGTGTCCTAACCAAAGAACTTGAATTTTAAGAATACAGCAAGTCTAATCTGGTACAAATATTGTGTTTACATTAGTTTACATACCTCCTACTTTATACCTAGCAACACATATATAATATTTGAACAACAGAATGACAAATTAAGATCAGAAAGATCCCAGTAGTGTTATTTGATGAAGAATATCACCTACATTTCATCAAATCAGTGATAGTTTTTAGTTCAGTATCATAACATGTTTTCAAAACTATTAACTTTAAAAGTATGGAAGAAAAATGAGATACTGAATCAAATTCATTGCAAAAATGGTCAAATCATCAATATTTGAATATTTGAGATTTACACAAAAAGGTGATATATTAAATCACTAGTTTTTCATAAAAAGAAGAAAAATTTAAAATTGAAAGTTGATGGCAGAAAGAAAAGATAAATGTTAAAATTATCCAGTAAATTTTTTTTAAAAACGTTACCTATTAAATTAAAACTACAGAAAAAAATTATTAGCTGTGGACAACAATTTGAGTCACAGTGAAAAATTGAAATTTCACAGTAGAAATAAAAGGTGTTTAAAAAATGTGCACATCACGTCAGTTACACTTAGAGAAGACCGTGTACAGTACACTATTATGAATGAACACAGACCATGATCATTTCTATATACAAGACCATTAGAAGGCAGCCAACCAGTTGTAGACGCTTTGACTTGACTTATTATATACCCAAAACAACCCCTAATCGTTCTTTTTTCAATCAATATTCGCCAGATCAACATTTGGTGAGATTTTCTTTGTGAATTCCTTAATACCTTTATCAATGGTAAATTAATACACCAAGCTGAGCTGTCTTGCCATATGTATTTGTCCTAAAATCTTCTTTTAGACGAAATGTGTTTTATGCGGTGACTACTGTAATTGGCAAACAAAGCTGCATTTTTCACAAGAAACTATTAGAACAATGCCCACTGAAGTGAAGTTATTTGAAATGGTGACAAGTTACTGAAAAAGATAATTTGGGCTGAGAGACGTGTATTGTTAGCTAACACTAGTTACAAAGGGACGAGCTGAGCACTCAGAGAATTGGTTGAATGATGTACATGGATTGCTCTGCTATTACGACTCAGTTTCCCAAATGCATTTGATTTAAATTCACATTCAACTACCACAAAACCTCACCACAGTTCTGTCACCTACCGCAAATTTCTACAATCACCGATGCACATCGGTTTGATAGTTAATACCCATCAAAAGTGTCGTACCAAGGCTGACACTATTCATGTCATGCACATTTTTTTACAAACCCCCAAAAAGTTTTTGAACAAGAACAAGTAAAAAGAGCTTTGATTGAAACAGCATGGCTTGCTTATTAAGTGAGCAATGGGGTATGCTACTACCAATATTTCACAAATCTGTACAAGCAATGTATAAAATGAAAAACAAACAGAAAAGAACAAGGAAATGCTGGTATCAAACTTACAAAATAGAAATAAAACATTTCAAATTTCATACCTGAATGGTGGAAGAACTGATGCTAGAAAGCTCAGCAGTCGTACATTAGACAGAAAATGGTAACCATGGAGAAAACTCAGACATCTGTTGTGAAGAGAGGATGCAGAGAGTGGGAAGGGGAAAGCTGACTGTGTCTGTGTCTGTGACCTGAGTGTGGGTCTGTTAACGTAACATCTGCCCCATGACAAAGCCACTCATACTATTATCATTCTCATTCAAAACGAGTGACTATTTGCAACTCATCAAACACACTCATTGAATACGTTGTCAATTAACCATGCCAGCAGCCCTAATACTATCCTCAAACTTATTGTCAGCTTAAGTTGTCCACCGAAGATTAATTCGGCTGAAAACGTCCCTCCAGGTGACACAACAACATTGATGATTTGAATCATTATGACACTGTGTAATCAAGGCATAATGGGTATCCTAATGTGGCCAGTAAAGGCCATGCCTCGGCACCAGCTAAACTCTACTCTGACTGAAAAGATCATCTATGCCAAAACAACTTCTGAAATTACTTCAAAGGAACGCCGTAATTACAAGGATTACCTTCTCTAAGACTTTTTACCTCAAAATTTACACTTTAGGATATTCCATTAGTTCCAGAGGGGACAACTAATTGATGGGCTATTTGAATGTGCAAAGCTATCTGTAATATCATCCAAAGGCTATACCATTCTGATGTTGTTTACGCTTGAAGCAACATTAAGGAGCTACCAAAATCTGCCCTCTTGAGGTCAGTTGTCATAGCAACAAACATCACCCCCTCCAGCTGACAAATTACCTCCCCTGCAATGCGGTGGTGAGGCCCTAAGGTGATTCAAAGCAGATAAGGGACCAAGGTATTTAACTAATTTCATCACTGACACATAAAGTTTGGTCTCATCCCAATAGCCCACTTCAAATCATGGATTTGATCAATGTAGCATTCAAGCAGAAAAGCATGCTTTAATTTAGACGGATGCCGAACAAACAAATACACAGATTTAACTTCTTACACAGAATAGAATCTTTTCTCAAATTACTTTTTTGATCATATTTGCATCGTTTAGAATAGACTTATAGGTATTCTCACATTTTCCCATTACACCTTGAATAATTCCTTTGTTATGTCTGAAAACACTGCAGTTAAACTTTCCTATTCCATCAACGCTCCGTGACAAATGTGAGATTCCACATCAGGGCATTCTTTTCAGTAACTTAGAGGGTTCAATCTTTATTGTCAATGCCTAATTTAATTGGCCCATCTCTTATCTCCACACCTACGTATTCTTTTACAAGGGTAGTGATGTGTGAAAACTTTTACTCCTAAAAAATTCTCTAATGGGGCATTTGAGGCTTGGACTTTCTATACTAGACCACAAATAATAGGAAATAATAGAGAATCATCAGAATGAAATATGTTGATAAAAGTGATGCAGTTCTTATTACAAATTAAATGAGCTATTTTACTCAGTAAATGTTTCAACTGAGGATAATGCCGTGAAAAATGATGTCACATTATGTATCTTCCTGTTATTTCAATGTGTCTGCTGTTGCCAGATTTCAATGTGTCTGCTGTATGTGTCTGCTGTTACCAGATTCCAATGTGTCTGCTGTATGTGTCTGTTGTTACCAGATTTCAATGTGTCTGCTGTATGTGTCTGCTGTTACCAGATTTCAATGTGTCTGCTGTATGTGTCTGCTGTTACCAGATTTCAATGTGTCTGCTGTATGTGTCTGCTGTTACCAGATTTCAATGTGTCTGCTGTATGTGTCTGTTGTTACCAGATTTCAATGTGTCTGCTGTATGTGTCTGCTGTTACCAGATTTCAATGTGTCTGCTGTATGTGTCTGCTGTTACCAGATTTCAATGTGTCTGCTGTATGTGTCTGCTGTTACCAGATTTCAATGTGTCTGCTGTTACCAGATTTCAATGTGTCTGCTGTTACCAGATTTCAATGTGTCTGCTGTTACCAGATTTCAATGTGTCTGCTGTATGTGTCTGCTGTTACCAGATTTCAATGTGTCTGCTGTATGTGTCTGCTGTTACCAGATTTCAATGTGTCTGCTGTATGTGTCTGCTGTTACCAGATTTCAATGTGTCTGCTGTATGTGTCTGCTGTTACCAGATTTCAATGTGTCTGTTGTTACCAGATTTCAATGTGTCTGCTGTATGTGTCTGCTGTTACCAGATTTCAATGTGTCTGCTGTTACCAGATTTCAATGTGTCTGCTGTATGTGTCTGCTGTTACCAGATTTCAATGTGTCTGCTGTTACCAGATTTCAATGTGTCTGCTGTTACCAGATTTCAATGTGTCTGCTGTTACCAGATTTCAATGTGTCTGCTGTATGTGTCTGCTGTTACCAGATTTCAATGTGTCTGCTGTATGTGTCTGCTGTTACCAGATTTCAATGTGTCTGCTGTATGTGTCTGCTGTTACCAGATTTCAATGTGTCTGCTGTATGTGTCTGCTGTTACCAGATTTCAATGTGTCTCTTGTTACCAGATTTCAATGTGTCTGCTGTTACCAGATTTCAATGTGTCTGCTGTTACCAGATTTCAATGTGTCTGCTGTTACCAGATTTCAATGTGTCTGCTAGCTGTTACCAGATTTCAATGTGTCTGCTGTATGTGTCTGCTGTTACCAGATTTCAATGTGTCTCTTGTTACCAGATTTCAATGTGTCTGCTGTATGTGTCTGCTGTTACCAGATTTCAATGTGTCTGCTAGCTGTTACCAGATTTCAATGTGTCTGCTGTATGTGTCTGCTGTTACCAGATTTCAATGTGTCTGCTGTTACCAGATTTCAATGTGTCTGCTGTTACCAGATTTCAATGTGTCTGTTGTTACCAGATTCCAATGTGTCTGCTAGCTGTTACCAGATTTCAATGTGTCTGCTGTATGTGTCTGCTGTTACCAGATTTCAATGTGTCTGCTGTATGTGTCTGCTGTTACCAGATTTCAATGTGTCTGCTGTATGTGTCTGCTGTTACCAGATTTCAATGTGTCTGCTGTATGTGTCTGCTGTTACCAGATTTCAATGTGTCTGCTGTATGTGTCTGCTGTTACCAGATTTCAATGTGTCTGCTGTATGTGTCTCTTGTTACCAGATTTCAATGTGTCTGCTGTATGTGTCTGTTGTTACCAGATTTCAATGTGTCTGCTGTTACCAGATTTCAATGTGTCTCTTGTTACCAGATTTCAATGTGTCTGCTGTATGTGTCTGCTGTTACCAGATTTCAATGTGTCTGCTGTTACCAGATTTCAATGTGTCTGCTGTATATATGTGTCTGCTGTTACCAGATTTCAATGTGTCTGCTGTATGTGTCTGCTGTTACCAGATTTCAATGTGTCTGCTGTATGTGTCTGCTGTTACCAGATTTCAATGTGTCTGCTGTATGTGTCTGTTGTTACCAGATTTCAATGTGTCTGCTGTTACCAGATTTCAATGTGTCTCTTGTTACCAGATTTCAATGTGTCTGCTGTATGCGTCTGCTGTTACCAGATTTCAATGTGTCTGCTGTATGTGTCTGCTGTTACCAGATTTCAATGTGTTTGTTGTTACTAGACTTCACTTATTTTTGATCCCATTGTAGTCCTCATAACTGACAGTGATTTACTTAAAATTTATCATAAACTTATCATTTTAAGGGGGAGAAATTTACTTAAAGTTTATCATAAACTTATCATTTTAAGGGGGAGGGGGAGAGGAATTGATTCTGGCTATGATTTGATGACATTCACTGTTTTACTTCATAAAGTTTATCCCAAATGCAACCTGTCAAATTTTGTTGACAAATTCTACTCACAATTTGATGATAGTTACGTGATATTGCATTACCATGGTTACAATCCCAGGTTGTCACATTAGTGTTATCTTATCAGTTAAAGGCCAGGGTTTCAATCTCAGGTTCTCTATTAGTGTTATCTGTATCAGTTAAAGGCCAGGGCTTCAATCTCAGGTTCTCACATTAGTGTTAATTCAGGTACATAGTAAAGTTTACCTACTAACCACCCTTAACAAACAAGTCATTGAGAATGACATAGTCCCCACTATGATTGGGTTTTAAGGAATTATCACTACTCTGATCACGCAACAACACTTGTGAACCTAAATCAAACAGACTTAGATATGTTGTGTCTGCTTGTTGGACACGGAACATGCCTACAACAATAAAGGATGGGTCGGGTATAGGGGATCGTATCATGACAAAAATGGATATGCACATGTATGTCATAGAACACTGTCCTAATACCAACTTTGAATGAGATCTGTTCAAGCATGTCTGAGTTATGGCTTTGGACATAGAAAAACTGCAGACAAAATGGCTGCCAGGCAGCCATATTGGATCATATCACAACAACAATGAATATGCACATGTATGTCATAGAACACTGTCCTAATACCAACTTTGAATGAGATCTGTTCAAGCATGTCTGAGTTATGGCTTTAGACATGGAAAATTCACAAACAAAATGGCTGCCAGGCAGCCATATTGGATCGTATCATGATGAAAATGGATATGCACATGTATGTCATAGAACACTGTCCTAATACCAACTTTGAATGAGATCTGTTCAAGCATGTCTGAGTTATGGCTTTGGACAGGGAAAATTTGCAAACAAAATGGCTGCTAGGCGGCCATATTGGATCGTATCATAAAACAAATTGACGTGCATATGTTTGCCATAGTATGTTGCCCCTGTACCAAGTTTGAAAAAAATCGGTCAAGGCATCTCTAAGAAACGGCTCTGGATGGACGGGCAGATGGGCAGACAGACGGACAGACGTACGCACGGACAGACGGAACCCAATCCATAAGTCCCCGCCGTACGTAGACTAAAAACACTGGTAGGGAACCCTGGTAAAATGACAGGAGAACTCAGGTAGATTTTACCAACTTACCAGAACCCTGGTAAAATGACTGGGGAACTCAGGTAGATTTTACCAACTTTATACCACCCTGTACAAAAACACTATAAAAAACTATTAACTATTTCAAACTACATCGTACAACATTGATATGGTATGGTGGTGTCATTTTTGACCAATATCATTAATTTACATTGAGTACTAAACAGGTGGTAGAGATATTTAACTTTAATATTACCTTTAAGTTAGCAAATAGTACAAATTAACTTGTTTAACAAACTTGTCCATGTACAGACTTGTTGCTAGGTAACAAAACCATGATAGAAACAAAGCTACGATTGTATGTTACATTTCCAATTGGCAGGACAACACACTTTCACGCATGAATGTCAATTGTGATTAGTAAATGGTGGCAGCAATCTGAAGACTTGTTTTATTGCACAGTATGGCAGCCATCTTGACGTGGTACACATAGCATCTGTGTTGATTATTTTAAGACTATACTTACCTCGTATAACTAACACATAAAACATATGTCTACAAACATGGCTACAAAACTGTATGTTCTGTATGAGTGAACTGAACATTTTGTATGAGGAAACAATAGAGCAGTGAGCATTCAAAGTACCAATTTACAGGTACTTACAAAAGAACATACTTGTGAGTCTATCAGGAGTAAAAATGAACATAGGCTATATAACTATGGCTGCAGGGCTTTGTCGCATGGCTCCGACTGCAAACGAACAACTCTTACAAACAAGACCATTGAGCTGACTGGAGTGTTTTACATCTATCTCATATAAGCTAAACTATGGATGACTCTTATAGACAAAATGAAATAGCTACTGACTTGGAGTGTTTCACATCTAAGATAAACCACTATCTGTGTTCAACGAACATATTCATTTCCGTAATTCCTAGCCAATTTGCTTAGTGACAATTTAAATTAGTGTTTGCAAACCCATTGTTCATGTTTTCACATTATGTTATCCTAAATCCAGGAAAATGCTAGAGTGAAGCTGACTTTGTTATCTATATGACTTGGGGGCAAACCTTTGAGATTTACTCATTTCGTCATAGTTTTCCACATCAGGGAATTAAGAAGTCAATGTGATACTTAGAGAATGGAAGTTTATTAAAATTTCTTCATTTGAAAAATGACACAAAGTGACAAGATAAAATTGAATGAAAATTAGTGTTGAAGGAAGCGATCAATTGATGGTATTAAGAGAAGTTCAAGTGTTCAGCCATACCAAGCCTATTACAAGAGTCAGTCATAATGGTGACAACATGTATGATATGATTCAATAACCTGAAATGACAGTTTTCTTATTGCATTGCCCAAAAGACAAGAAAGAAATAGAGATTATTAAACACTGTCATACATACAGATTATTAAACACTGTCATACATACAGTTTAGCTTAGGATTTGAATTTCAATGTAAGTTACAGATATAGAGAAAGGTGGTTCTGTACAAAAGAATAATTCTATGTAATAATAATAATAATGATAGAAAAAATGTTAGCTTTTATATAGTTCTTTCCCATTCTGTGCTCAAAGCCCTTTACAATTATTACCACTTACTCAGATCTATAGGGGCACAACAGCCCTTTGTACTTCCTCAATTCCCTGTGGAGCATACAATCCATTGCAGCCTTTATAAGTGCATAGGATTAAAGCATTCACAATGCAACCTCTATCCTACCAGGTCCCCAATTATACAGCTGGGGGTGAAGGCACAATCATAGTTCATATCTTGCCCAAAGACTTTAGCCATTCAGAAACAGATGGCAGCAGCAGGACTCAACCTGCAAACTGCAGATTCAAATTTGGCCACTCTAACCATTCACCCATCATGATTCCACATACAATCCTTACAACAACACTAACACAAGTTCAAATCATGGCCCTTTGTGGTAAAAGTGTTCCATCTTTAAAAGAACTTCAAAAGTTATTTAAATGAAATGTTGAGTCAAATTTGTGAAAATGGTTTAAGCAAAAAAGCAAAAAAAAAATTCAAAATGGTGACTTTTAGATTAAAATGTCACAATGAAAATAATCTTAATGTCTATGGTTATGATAAGACTTGAAATTTGTGGATATGTGTGCAGATTGGCAAAAATTTGTGAATACTTTAATTAAGTAAGAATTTTGATACCGTTTTGTGAGAAAGTTTTAAAACAAACTAGATTGTATAGGTTATATTCTTCATGGGGAATCGAAAATCGACAACTTCCTGGTAGCTATATTTGGAAAACTATTGCTTTTTTCATTTATATATTCTATCATTTCTATAAACTCACATTTTGGGTATTTCAAAGAAAAGTACATTTTGAAGTACATTTCAAGTGATTGCCCTTTCTCACTTTGAAAAACAAGTACACTACTAAAAATATTTTGTTACTCCTAATATTTCATAATTTCATTTTAAAAAATCTATATTTTTGTTTCAATTCATTTCTGAAATTCATCTTAATTTCGTACAGAGATTTCACTAAATTTTGTTATTTTGTTAAGCTGAGATTTAATCCCAGTGTTTAGTACCATCATTCCATTCAACATCCTACAAGAATTCATGAGAGATTTCCGACTGCGGCACTAACTCATCATCAAGCGCTCTGCATGATCCCAGGAGAGATACAAAATAAAGTGGTCTATGAAAGGCAGCAGACAAAATGTCCCTATCTTGATATATTTATTGATTGAGCCAATCATTCACCCAAGCCCTTCAAACTAATAAAACTTAACACAATCATTTTCTTACTACCCCTTAATGATAACAATAGATAATAAAAAATAATTAAGTTAGTTTAGTTGTGAATTCCCTGGTGGGACGACGTCTCTCTCTCTATACAATTCCACTTTCTCTCGGATAAATCTGATTTTATTTATCTTGACCTTTCATTACCTACTGCCAGATTAAAGCCATGATACATGACTATAAACGAGATGAAGGATGAGGATGATATAGCAGTTGCTATGGCAACCCATCACTTGGCACCATAGTAACTACTTTGTAACTCCAGCTCATAAATCCCTGTTTTGTTGTTGAACACAGAGAGATTAGGATGGTAAATGGTTTGTTGTAAGTACTCTTATTTTTATCTTACAACTTCAAGTACTACTTTAGGCAGGGGTAAAGAAATCCACTGGTCCTGGGTCCATGACTAGCGATTTTTTTGGGCGGACCACACAAACTTTACCTTGTCTGGTCCGTCGGACCTGTACCTTACTGTTAATAACTATGTTAAAAAGTCGTCTGAATATACAGATTCATAGGTAAGATTTAATTCTTTCAGCAGGACCACTGGATTTTTTAAGGCACTGGTCCATGGACCACCAGTTCACAAAATGATTTGTTCACACCTCCTTGGACACCTTTTCTGCATCATCTTCAAAGACTGCTTTAAATTATTTACATCTACACTAAAGTAAATACATCAAACAACTTCCTGAGAAATTACTCTATCATGAACAAAACATACATTTATTCATAGCAGCCATTTTTTTACAACAATATATTTTCCATACACAATTCATTTCCATTATATCAACAAATCAAAATTTTAACTGAAATTGTCCAAAATTTCTAACAAAGATGCACCATATGCAGAACTAATGGTTGCACTAATTTCCTAATAGAAAGAAATTATATGACAAGATGCATTTTTTTGCCAAAACTTTGAAGACAGAATATCCGTCAAAAGAAATACTTTCCTGCCAAAATTTTGAGATGTTTATTTCAATCACAAACTTCAGGGCATGTTGTTTTTTATGACAGTGTTTTTGTTACATCAATTTTTGGTACCAACAACTACCAACTATTAAAATCAAAATTTTAAATCAATTTTTCAACAAAACTTTAAGGTCATCTATTTATACATACTTTCTATTTCATTCTTTTGTGGTATTTACTTACACAAATTTATTCATAATTTCTGTTAAAACTTTGAAATGTGTTTTCAATCAAAACAAAGTCACAATTTTTTTCATTTCTGTTGTTGCTTTCTGATTTGACCGTTTGTGGTACTAACCACTACAAACTACATACAGTAATTTTAACAGCACTGCTTACTTAGTCCTGCAAATAAAGCTTTCCTCTTATGTAAATTCTATTCCCCATCGTTTCCTTTACTTTTCTGAGCCAAATACAAAGTTGATTTGAAAACAAGTGGTGCATAAAATTGATGAAATGTAGTCAAAGGATAGAACTGTCAGCTTACCAGTGTAAAAAAAACATATCTTTTATTGTAGTGTACGACACATTTACTAAAATGAATGTGTATCACTCCAAGCTGCACACGACAACCTTCTAACCAGATTGGACTTTAAACATACATTTTTCTTTTATTTTTACCATAAATTACAAATCTGAATACGTATCATGCAAATCTGGGTATGACAACCTGTACTTGTTTGCTTTCATTTCATTCTAAACATTTTCTATCATTTTTGCCACAAATCAATGATTTGGATATGTTATCACCCAAAACTGAGGACGACAACCTGTATCTACACATTTTCTGACGACAACCTGTATCTACACATTTTTTCCAGAAAACCATAACGGTTCAATCATTTTTGACGACAACCTGTATCTACACATTTTCTCCAGACAACCTGTATCTACACATTTCCTGACGACAACCTGTATCTACACATTTTCTCCAGAAAACCTGTATCTACACATTTTCTCCAGAAAACCATAATGGTTCAATCATTTTTGACGACAACCTGTATCTACACATTTTCTCCAGACAACCTGTATCTACACATTTTCTCCAGAAAACCTGTATCTACACATTTTCTCCAGAAAACCTGTATCTACACATTTTCTCCAGAAAACCATAACGGTTCAATCATTTTTGCCATACATCAAAGATATTGATTTCACTTCAAACGATAAGACAATGTGTCATTCCAAATTGTATTTCCTGTCAAGAATTAACATTACCAAAATTTTCAAACATCTTTTAATTCATTTGTCTAGACCATTAGCCCTGTCCCCAGATGAATCGATTTCGAACCGAATCAAATTGAATTGATTCAGTTAAACCGGTTTGAATTCAGCTTATGTCCGAACACGAAATGTTAGAAATGGATTTGAATCGATTCAGTTTGGTGTACAGTCCCAACACATAAAATTTGATTCCGTTTACTTGATTCGATGATGTAGCCGCAGTGCATTACTTCGTCTTGCTGCTAGACGTTCGGGCTTTCTTTCGATGCTATAACAATAAGCGAACGAAGTTCGCATGTGAGGGCTTGCCCGAACAGTCTAGCGAATGTCATTTTCAGACCGGACATTCCATTGAGATTACGATAAGCGGTGGGTTGGGCCATATATGCATATATATACTTTAATATATTCAATCTCTGCATGCAGGTGTTGACAAACACATTTATGTCATTACTATGTCTTATCAGTTTATGGTAATTGTGTTTGATGAGTGTGTAGATGTTGTCATTCATACATTTTAATTAACGCATTGGTGGTTATTTTTACAAGCCCCTCCTTAAGATGAATATGCATGAAAATTTAGCTATTGTCCTCTGTTTGTGCTTGTCGCTAATACGGTTCTCTGATTGGCAGTTATTTATATCCTGATGACATTCGCTAGACCTCGGATGTTCCATCCTCGATAGCGTTGTTCGGCTGTGTGTCGTATTTTATCGGAAGAACATCCGAGGGCTAGCTGATAGCTGCATTACTATGACGACACGCAATCAACATGGAGGATTTCACGGGAAATACTAGTAACCTCATCGATTCGTTGTCAAAGTTATCCGTAAAAGCGAGGGTTTTACGGATAAAACAGAGCTCAACATTTATTTGTCACTTGACGAACGGACATTTGGATGTTGACTGCTATATTATGGGTGAACCAATGCCATGATCGATTTGGACCAAGCGACGTAATAGTGCCCCTATTTACCTGTAAATATGATTGAAGTTTAGGATGATTGAGAATAGCTGACAAGTGTATATGGACTTTGATCGATACTTGTACACCTTTGCCAACACCTTCACCACCTCTTACTGCCCACAAGAAACGTAATTCATTTGTTTTAGTTCGTAATAGGAAACGGGAACATGAACGATTTGTCCTATTGCAACGCTTACTATTTCATGCACCCATTTACATCTTTATCGGTATGCAAACTAAACTAGCAAAATTCATTCAAAGTTTAAAACATTTTATTATCTCTGCAAAACATTCTTTCAACGGGAAATTGTAATTTACCAGTCCTTGTGCTTTTTATAGAAAATTCAGGCTGTTTTTGTGGTTTTATTCGCCCGTTCCCGCATATCGACACTCAGTTTAAAATAGGCACTGCACAATGACAGCGATGAGCATTGACCTTGACGGCTTTCACGTGTTTCAAGAATTACATGAAAAAATGTACAAATCTCTCCAAAATAACTAAAACCATTGCTCAATAATTATTTTTGACAATCGGTCTTTTTGCTTTCACCTCAATAAACGGATCTAATCATGCTGAACCAGGCTGTCTTTGAGAGTTGACTTCAAATGCGTGACATTGCATTGGTAATTTCCAGATTGTCGTTCGTGAAAGTTTCTCGATGTAGAGCCTTTCCCAACGTGACATGCACAATGACGGCGATGAGCATTGACCCAACGTGACATGCAGCGCGGCCTAGCTTTGAACCTTTTTGACAACATCTTTTCCACATAAATTCTGTTAAAATCAATTAGGGTGATGACCATATAAAATGCGGCCAGTACGATCGAACGATTGGCTCTTCCCATTAACTTTCGTTAATAAGAGTCACATGACATGTCATATACACAGTGTTGTTTATTTCTCTGTTTGATGTGTCCCAAGAATGAACCAGTCTTGACTTTTGAATCAAATGATCCTAAAAACTGTATCTGATGTTATAAACCCGAGACATTGTATGTACATGTAAGTAATTTTAGTAATGTAACAAGTAGAAAGTTGTGCCCGGGCCATGGGGGTTAAACTTAATCGATGTCAAATACTACACGATCATTTCTGGTTGTGACAACTACCGCCAAATGGGAAAGAAGTCTATATCAATTTGAGAAATTTTGTGATCAGCAAAAAGACTTCTTTTTTTAGGTGTTCATGAATCCATAATAAAATAAGGTTTTTATAGCAATCGAGTGGTTGTTTTTGTCACTCATTTACTGTTGAACATTCCATGCTCAGGCGATGCCATCTTGTGCTGGATAATACTTTACATACTTCAGATCCAGTTGTGTTCCAAAGTGAAGGTGTCGGCGTATAAAACATGTAACTTGCAAAATTTAACCTGGAGGTTAAGATTCAAGTGTGCAGCTGTGGGTAATGGACATTGAACCGATTCAAGTTAAATCAGTTCTAAGTCGGTTTTTCCTGTCCTAACTACGACAAGTTAAACCTGTTCCGAACCGATTTACTTCAAACCTAATCGAAAACCATCCCCGAGGTAGTTTCGGACCGGTTCAACTAAAATCAATTTACAACCGATTTAAGGGCATATGGGGACAGGAGAACTGAATTCGATTCAAATCGAAACAGGTTCAGAATTTAGGTGGGGGACAGGGTTAATATCACTTTGCTTACAAAGACAAGAACATAATACTAAAACCTCCATTTTCCTGCAAATATTTCACAGCTATATTTTTCAGAATTTTCTTTCATTATTCTATCAATCAAAGATTTTTAGTATTATTTCTTTTGAAATTCAGGTATCTTCCATCATAAATTTTTGAAGCAAATGTCATCCAAGTAATTGTCATTTTTTATCTTCCCTTTTTCTAGTACAGATTTGTACCATTTATACACATTGTACCAAGATAACATCAGAATCTATCAAATAACATCCTATCCTACACAGACTTTATAAAGAACACAGACAAAAATTAACGTCTTTTGAGTTTATTTACACTGGTATTGTGTTCAGTTCATTACAAGTCTACGATGGTACCTTGTATGATTCTATGCAAAACTAGCTTCAACTGAATTTGTCTTTGAATTTTACATAAAAACTTTGAAATAAAGATGAATTACAGTGATGAAACAAAACTAAAATGTGAGTTACCATTTTGTAACCATGGTCACCAGTGACCCTCGACCTTGTACCATCAGCCAATCAGGTATTACCTTTCAACAATGTAAAACATTGTCCACTACAATTTGTGCACACAGATCTGTGAAACAAAGACTTCATTTAATATGGCCAACCAAATCGTTTATAGGTACTTACATATCACTTGCAACAGAAGAGCTGAATCTGCGCCATTTTACGAATATTGCCACAATCTATTAAATTGTCGCCAGCGGCTGAGCAAAGGATGATGTATTTGTCTCTCAGAGTTCAATTGACAGATGATCTCTCTCCACTCTAGGAAGAGCTATTTTATAATGATCTAAACCAACACTAATTTATCTTATCTGCACTACTGTTCCTCACTGCCTTGGGCTACACTACTTGATGGTCATAATACCCCATTCAATGCCTAGTGTTTGTCACAAGATTTATGACTGTAATTCTAACGTTTTCGGTCAAAATTGACCCTGCTTACCTTGTAGAGAAATAACATTTATTTATTGTCAACATCAAACAGTTTTCACCAGGAGTAGAGACAGTTTTCACCAGGAATAGAGAAGCTTTCACCAGGAATAGAAATGGTTATCACCAGGAGTAGAGACAGTTTTCACCAGGAATAGAGTTTTCACCAGATATAGAGACAGTTTTCACCAGATATAGAAACAGTTTTCACCAGGAATAGTTTTCACCAGATATAGAAAGTTTTCACCAGGAATAGTTTTCACCAGATATAGAAACAGTTTTCACCAGGAATAGAGTTTTCACCAGATATAGAGACAGTTTTCACCAGATATAGAAACAGTTTTCACCAGGAATAGAGTTTTCACCAGATATAGAAACAGTTTTCACCAGATATAGAAAGTTTTCACCAGATATAGAAATCGGGGTTATTAATTATATTTATCTTGGAATAAATCACATAATTTGATTTGATTTGATTTGATAGAACTTATAGAATTGTATAGTTATGTAGAAATCAGACTACTTATTTACAAATTACATTAGCTTTAGGCTATGTCAACTTTAGTTTGTGTCAACAATACTATTCTCACAACTGATATATCAACAGGAGGAAAAGGGGAAGGGGAAAAAGATTAGGGTATGTCTGGGTCTATTTTTCATTTCAAAATACTTGAGAGGTTCATTTCCATGGAAACCTTGGCCACCATTCTACTAATACCAAATGTTTTAAAACTTGGGAAATTACATCAAAATTCATTTTTGTGCTGGGATTTCATTAATTTGTAGAAGTGAAATGTTCTTTTATCATACTCCAAAAACGCAATCACACCCCCCCCC
The DNA here is from genome assembly GCF_964340395.1 of Glandiceps talaboti. Classification (NCBI taxonomy): domain Eukaryota; kingdom Metazoa; phylum Hemichordata; class Enteropneusta; family Spengelidae; genus Glandiceps; species Glandiceps talaboti. The sequence goes on along the minus strand of NC_135569.1, from coordinate 17,418,434 downwards.
CCACCCTCATTGAACACTTTGAAAACAATATGAACACCTCCAATTTCAGAAACAGTACAACTCCACCCTCACTCTCAATTTCAAAACAGGATGACCCCCACCATCCCTCTACCCACATCACATCACAATAAATCTACTGTATTCCCTTTCCCAAGGCCAAAGAAACAAGTCTTTGTGGAAGACATAGACCCAAAAAAAGTATTTCTTGTAGTGACTACAACAAGTTCTTTAGTTTGTACATTATGTCGCAGGCTTTCAGTTCAAAAAGGACAACAACTATGGTATGGCCTTTAAGGCAAACAAAAAGATACACTGACAACACCTGAAAGGGTTGTTCATTTCTTATCTATTATGTGTAGATGTGTAGATCCTTGACAATTTCAGGCACATTAGCATTAATATTTATATTATCTTAATGATTTAAACATAGGAAGACATAGCTATTTGACCCTGAAGATGAAGGTCAAGGTCAAAAGTCAGTGTGTCATTAAAAAGCTCATCATTGATAACCACGATGAAGGCACTTGAATAGAAGCGTCAAGAGTTATTGGCCAAAATGTGAATATTTATGACAAATATGGCCGCCATTTTGCTATTATTGTAAGGTTTGTGTATATGCAGACTATAGCATCCGACATTTGTACAAGGTTTGGTTGAAATCAGTCCATGCTTATAAGAGATATACATGCACACTTTCACAATAATATGGCTATTTGACCTTGAAGATTGAGGTCAAGGTCAAAAGTCAACATGCCATTAAAAAGCTCATGATCGATAACATGGGTGAAGACACTTGAATGAGGTCTCTATCTGTTAATCTTCAAGAGTTTTTGGGCAAAGTGTGATTATTTACGACATATACCTGTATATACCGGACAGACAATAAACACTATACCAGAATATACAATATACACTATACCAGAATATACAACATACACTATACCAGAATATACAATATACACTATACCAGAATATACAACATACACTATACCAGAATATACAACATACACTATACCAGAATATACAACATACACTATACCAGAATATACAACATACACTATACCAGAATATACAACATACACTATACCAGAATATACAACATACACTATACCAGAATATACAACATACACTATACCAGAATATACAACATACACTATACCAGAATATACAACATACACTATACCAGAATATACAACATACACTATACCAGAATATACAACATACACTATACCAGAATATACAACATACACTATACCAGAATATACAACATACACTATACCAGAATATACAACATACACTATACCAGAATATACAACATACACTATACCAGAATATACAACATACACTATACCAGAATATACAACATACACTATACCAGAATATACAACATACACTATACCAGAATATACAACATACACTATACCAGAATATACAACATACACTATACCAGAATATACAACATACACTATACCAGAATATACAACATACACTATACCAGAATATACAACATACACTATACCAGAATATACAACATACACTATACCAGAATATACAACATACACTATACCAGAATATACAACATACACTATACCAGAATATACAACATACACTATACCAGAATATACAACATACACTATACCAGAATATACAACATACACTATACCAGAATATACAACATACACTATACCAGAATATACAACATACACTATACCAGAATATACAATATACACTATACCAGAATATACAACATACACTATACCAGAATATACAACATACACTATACCAGACAAGCCATTGAGAATGACATAGTCCCCGCTATGATTGGGTTTTAAGGAATTAGCACTACTCTGATCACGCAACAACACTTGTGAACCTAAATCAAACAGACTTAGATATGTTGTGTCTGCTTGTCGGACATGGAACATGCCTACAACAATAAAGGATTGGTCGGGTATGGGGGATCATATCAATATGAAAATGGATATGCAAATGTATGTCATAGAACACTGTCCTAATACCAACTCTGAATGAGATCTGTTCAAGCATGTCTGAGTTATGGCTTTGGACATGGAAAATTCACAAACAAAATGGCTGCCAGGCAGCCATATTGGATCGTATCATGACGAAAATGGATATGCACATGTATGTCATAGAACACTGTCCTAATACCAACTTCGAATGAGATCTGTTCAAGCATGTCTGAGTTATGGCTTTGGACATGGAAAATTTGCAAACAAAATGGCTGCCAGGCAGCCATATTGGATCGTATCACAATGAAAATGGATATGCACATGTATGTCATAGAACACTGTCCTAATACCAACTTTGAATGAGATCTGTTCAAGCATGTCTGAGTTATGGCTTTGGACATGGAAAATTTGCAAACAAAATGGCTGCCAGGCAGCCATATTGGATCGTATCACAATGAAAATGGATATGCACATGTATGTCATAGAACACTGTCCTAATACCAACTTTGAATGAGATCTGTTCAAGCATGTCTAAGTTATGGCTTTGGACATGAAAATTCACAAACAAAATGGCTGCCAGGTGGCCATATTGGATCGTATCATGACAACAATGAATATGCACATATATGCCATAGAACACTGTCCTAATACCAACTCTGAATGAGATCTGTGTGAGCATGTCTGAGTTATGGCTTTAGACAGGGAAAATTCGCAAACAAAATGGCTGCTAGGCGGCCATATTGGATCGTATCATAAAACAAATTGACGTGCATATGTATGCCATAGCATGTTGCCCCTGTACCAAGTTTGAAAAAAATCGGTACAGGCATCTCCAAGAAACGGCTGCGGACGGACGGACGCACGGATGCACGGACGCACGGACGGACGGACGGACGGACAGACGGAACCCAATCCATAAGTCCCCGTTCCGGACTTCGTCCGCGGGGACTAAATATACAATATACACTATACCAGAATATACAACATACACTATACCAGAATATACAACATACACTATACCAGAATATACAACATACACTATACCAGAATATACAACATACACTATACCAGAATATACAACATACACTATACCAGAATATACAATATACACTATACCAGAATATACAATATACACTATACCAGAATATACAACATACACTATACCAGAATATACAACATACACTATACCAGAATATACAACATACACTATACCAGAATATACAACATACACTATACCAGAATATACAACATACACTATACCAGAATATACAATATACACTATACCAGAATATACAACATTTGAACAGTAATACATATCACTATGCTATAAGTAATTAGTTTCTAATATAGATACACAACAATTTGATTATAAACCAAACTCACTGAAAGATATAATTCTAATCCAGGTAAGCAAACATCCAGAGGGTAAAGATCACTGGATGGTCTTCAGATTATCAAACATTTTGGTCACACTAAATTAAAGGGATGGACATTACAATCGTAATTCCGATGTGGATGATTATTGACTGTTACCATGGTTAAATGCCCAAACCTAATCCTTTGTTTCAGATAACCAAATGATACAGATACCAAATCACCTAAACTATTGAAAATGTCATCATTTCCAAATATTTTGAGGACATTGTTCAGATAACTAAATTGCAGGTAATCACTAACTGAAACTAATGGAATGTATAAATATTGAAACATCATGTACAGATAACCAAATTGTACACATAACCAAATTGTACACATAATATGATACTTTGCTATTCCTTGATTTTGTGTACTGCCACCAATAACTCATAAACCCTAAATAACACAACTTTTTTTTCAAAATGTTCAGTTTTACTTTGAACTATGGTCTTTTAAACATCTATAGAATACAGCGTTATTTGTGTATTAATTACACCCAGCAGTTTCCTGAAAGTTGGTTTTAATACAAGAATATGGTGTTTTAAGTAATGAAGTCTGTATGTGTATACAAAGTCTGACATGGGTCAAAATTCTATATTGTGTATAATTAGATCAATGGCATATTGCACATGTGCTGCCTGTATGCTCCAAAATAGTTTTCTCTCAGTCCTCTCACTCACGCTTTTTGATTAAAAAGAACACAAAACCTGTTTGACATGTGGAAGCTGTTATTATCCCTTTTCTCTTGCTTTCATTTTTATAAAAGAGGACAAAACCTGTGTTCTTTTTTCATCTCTGTACAAAACCTGATTAGCATCATTCACTGTATAGTCATATGGAGATGAATACATGACCACAACAAATGTAAATTTATACATATGGGCAATATATCAAAAGACGCTGTTTCAAAGAAAAAAATAGGTTTGAATAGTTCAAAATATATAACTATATGGTATATCATCCACATGTTTTTATTATTGACAAAATTTAATTTTCACAAGGAGACAGGTTGATATAGCACTTTTCTTTTTCTTTCAAAAAACACTTCATTTACAAGGATATTCATTGTCATAACAACTGTTTGGGACACAATTCATTTTCATAACTCACGTTTTACTTCAATTTGATAAACTGCAGTTCCTTTTACTTTTTTTTTTGACATTTTGTTTTTTACATACTTTTACATTTCCCATAACTAAAACTTTCAAAAATAAATTTGTAAAATTGCCATGACTACCATATATCTTCATTTTCATACTTTTTCTCGTTTTTCCTTCTTTTGTTGAAGTTTTGTTTTTACATAAATTTACATTTTCTCTGCGTCTAAACCCTTCATAAGACAGTAAGAGAGTCGTTAAACTATACTTAACTTGACCTTAAGTTAACCTTTACAAAAACAATGAACTAAGCAGAGACAAGATTACAAGATTATAATGAATAGAATCATTTGGCAATACTTGAAATGAAGTATTCTATCAAGTATTTGTACCTGCAGGCATACAACATTCTTATTTGCCATTCCGACATCAATTAAGTCTAGATAAATATCTCCTTTGTTTATCTGGTTTTAACCGCTGAAAATCTCTTTTTATTTCAGGCCATGTTATGTATAGATTGTTATCTATAATGTTGTGTTGTGTTGTGTTGTGTTGTGTTGTTGTATGCTATTGTGTTGTGTTGTGTTGTGTTGTATGCTATTGTGTTGTCTTGTGTTGCGTTGTATTGTGTTGTGTTGTGTTGTGTTGTGGTATGATACATGCTATTGTGTTGTGTTGTGTTGTGTTGTGTTGTATTGTATAGTGTTGTGTTGTATACTGTTGTTGTATGCTATGTTTTAATGTGTTGTGTTGTGTTGCGTTGTGTTGTGTTGTGTTGTATTGTAGTATGGTAGTATGACCTTGCGACCACTAGATTGTTTGATATATGTCAACTTAAGAATATTGACACAACCGGAACATGTAGATGATACAGTCACTGACATAAATTTCCCTTCTCATGATAGGCAAAACACAAGTGAAATTTGGTTCCTTTGCATAGTTTGGCAAAACAGGGTGGTTAATATTAAACCAGGTAGTGTCCATGTTGGTGTCTACTTTGTTGACACACACCAAGCAGTCTATGACACTAAAGTATACAATACTGGATAATCATCATAAATTCACATCCTTTGGACAACTATATGATACAACTATCATTAAAAAAAAATGTTCTTTAGCATTTGGTGTCTACTGCCACCATTTTTTTTTAGACCTGGGGAATTTCAAATATGTTAAAACTTTGACTTTGCCAAATGGTCAGATTCTTGGTGACAAATTTGATTAATGTTTCACAGATATTCATCACAGACAGACTAGAAGCACTTGAAAACCTGGCCAAATTGTCTTGTATGTCAATGTGTTTTACAAGGTCAAACTAAGGTGGGTATACTACTAAATATAACATACTGTATAACTACCTTCGTCTCCTATCTCAACTAGACAATAGAACTTCGTTATAATTTTGTTTGTTTTTGCAGGAAGACTGGTATTTTTTTATCACCTGGTTGTTGAGATGATTCATGCCCTTACAACTAGGGTGTCTGCAAACCACGTTTCTCAACTGTGTATGTTTGTTTTGCACACACCACTGTTACTGCTCTTCCATCAACTCTCCCATAAATTCACTATTTTTTTATGACACTGTTTTGAGATTCTTCACAACAAGGACAGACTGTCCACATTCATGTCACATTCACAAAACACATAATTCATCTGACGATGGCTAAATCAATTTTCATATTAGGAAAGTTGACAGTGTTGTACACCTACTTGGGAGTCAAGTGGACCAAATGATGGATGCTCCCATTCCCATCTACTTCAGTGTTTTTTTCTTTTTGTGGGATGACTACCAGTGAAAATCAGTGAGACAGTTCTTGTAGCAGCTTTGCAAACACGATAGTTAATCATTGTCATTTCAAGGCCACCTCATCATACTACTGTCTGCATGTCATTTTACTCTCATAATTTATGTCATTTTTCATCTACAAGGGTCGAAATCCCAAAAAGGACAATTTACTCATTTTTGGCCAAATTATGTAAAAATTCTACATAGAAGTGAAATTATATCTCATCCTAATTTGTTCTGCCTCAAAATGTTCAGATCATCACATATTTGGCAGACTACAATTTGTGTCACAAGGCAAGTTGAACCATATGGAGGACGCAATACCACACATATCACTTTTTTGAAACATCACCTCCTCCACAGAGTCACATGATCTTCTAAAATGTGTCTACTCATTGCATCAGCTGACAACCATACCCTGGCTATGTAAACTTTACACATTCCCTAGACGACATGTTTGACACTCCAAAAGAACTTTTATTTTGTAGATCAATAACTCCTATGATAAACACTATCTCAAGATTACCCCTCATCCATCTTGTTTTCATAAAGCTTTCAACCACTATTTACACATAGTTCTTGTCAAACTTGGAATCCCACACACCTGTTACTAAATTTAGAAACTTCATATCTAATTTATTTTTGGGGTTCCATTTCTTATCTTGAAGGTTTCTAATTCTAACCTCAATCACAGGTAGCATAACAACATAGAAATATACAAAACAATCTTTCATACTGACATTGAGCAAAATAAGAACATTTCCAGAAATTTTTTTTTAAAATTTACTAACATTGCTTGCATTATCAAAATCTACAACAACATACAACATATTTTGCAAAATGTTACGATTTTGATTACATACAAATTTATCTCAGATTAGTACCGTTAATGCAACTCATATTTTTACTCATTTTGTGGAAAATTTGATCAATTTTGGTGAAAGATATTCAAGTTGAAATAAACTATGAAATAATCAAAACTAAAAGATATAGCACAAATATGATGGCCAATATATTTTGAATATCAGCACGAAATCTAAAACTGCTATCACTATAATATCAGCATGAAATCTAAAACTGCTATCACTATAATATCAGCATGAAATCTAAAACTGCTATCACTATAATATCATGAAAACTATGAGAAGTAATCAAAATCAAAAAGCATTGATACATTGTAAATATTAAAGCTGAGCCAGTAAATGTTGAATATCAAAGAGAAATCTAAAATGCTACCTTCAGTTTATTTGATCAATTTTCACAGCAAGTACTCTTTATCAGTACACTGATGATAATGAAGCATATGATATTATCACTTTCCAATGTCTGCCTTCTAAATCTGTTATCGCATTTCAGCAGCTCCCCTGGTGGCTTGTTAACTATGTACCATTCAGTTATCTATCATGGTACAGATCTCTACAATTCAGCCTTATGTCGGCTAGCTTTGTACACCAACTGTTTCTATCCTATTTAAGTCATACTCAACTACTGCCCCAAAAGCTTCCTCATCGGTGATAGGATCACAACCTAGACTGCTATCGATGAATTCTTAAGTTTGGTTTAAGTTGCCGATCCGACTGAATTACACCGTTTCCTGACTATGCCAGTTTGCTTCTTTATTTGTCAGTATAGATACACATTTAATTCATCACAAGCCGAACACTTTCGCCTGTTGTGTAAGATCTCGTCTCGGGGGACAGCTCACAAATTCAGCAGCCAAAATCCTAAGAGCCACGACACTGTAGGAATGAAGTAGTAGGTCTGTTGGGAATGGGGTTTTGCTCGTTTGATTGTATCAGTAACTACATTAGCACACGAGCTATCTCTTTGTATTAATCTTTATCTACGCTTGAAATACTTTTTGCTACAAATGTTCAAAGTGATTCAATGGCCACTTTATTGCCTGTCGTGTCTGCAGGCAACAAGGCAAATGTGTTTCACTATTCCTCTGTGTGTTCAACTAAAGCTGAGTTTTCGAAATCAGAATGAAAGACAATTCCGCTCACAATACAACGATATGAAAACACTTTATACGGTGGAAATAATACTATTATTATAAGAGGTAGAGACACACATTTGAGGGATGACAAATGAATAGTAGATGTCATATGATATAGCTAGTGTCGTGACACCTTTTAAAACATTCCATTGTCCTTTCAACACTACCTCTCTCACTAAACACATTGCACTAATAAGATCTTCAAATTTTGTTATCCAACAAGCATGCATTATCCATTGCTAAGGTGATGGATCAACCACTCTATACCAGACAAAACAAAAACAAAAACATTACACTGTCAATTTTGATTAAGAAATAAAAGAATACTGCCAAGGGCGTTGTAGCACAACTGTACAGTAGTTGAAAATGTTTATCCATATGCTAGTCCATGCTAACAAGAGCTGTTCATTTGCTGAATCCAGTTGCCTATCAAACCATGTTGCTATCTTTGCGATATACGCGATCATTTGGCTGTTGCTATGGGCATGGTCATATTGCTAGACATATTTGCATACATTTTTGAATGTTTTAGTTCACTTGTGTATGAATTCCTGATATAATCATTGCAATATAGGTGATCATTTGGCTGTTGCTATGGGTGTGGTCTTGTTGCTAGGCACATTTGCATACATTTTTTAAATGTTTTTTTTTTTCATTTGTCTATTAATCCTCTTGTTATCTTTGCAACATATGTGATCATTTGGCTGTTGCTATGGTTGTGTGCATTTATGGTTTGGTGAGAAGGGGGAGTTGTATGCATTTATGGTTTGGTGGGGGGGGGGGGGTGTTGTGTATTTATGGTTTGGTGGGGGGAGGGGGGGGGGGTGTTGTGTATTTATGGTTTGGTGGGGGGGGGGTTTGTGTATTTATGGTTTGGTGGGGGGGGGTTTGTGTATTTATGGTTTGGTGGGGGGGGGGGGTTGTGTATTTATGGTTTGGTGTGGGGGGGGGTGTGTATTTATGGTTTGGTGGGGGGGGGGGGGTTGTGTATTTATGGTTTGGTGGGGGGGGGGGGTTGTGTATTTATGGTTTGGTGGGGGGGGGGGTGTGTATTTATGGTTTGGTGGGGGGGGGGGGTGTGTATTTATGGTTTGGTGGGGGGGGGGGGTTGTGTATTTATGGTTTGGTGGGGGGGGGGGGTTGTGTATTTATGGTTTGGTGGGGGGGGGGTTGTGTATTTATGGTTTGGTGGGGGGGGGGGGTTGTGTATTTATGGTTTGGTGGGGGGGGGTGTGTATTTATGGTTTGGTGGGGGGGGGGGGTTGTGTATTTATGGTTTGGCGTGGGGGGGGGTGTGTATTTATGGTTTGGTGTGGGGGGGGGTTTGTGTATTTATGGTTTGGTGGGGGGGGGGGGTTGTGTATTTATGGTTTGGCGTGGGGGGGGGGGGTGTATTTATGGTTTGGTGGGGGGGTTTGTGTATTTATGGTTTGGTGGGGGGGGGTTGTGTATTTATGGTTTGGTGGGGGGGGGGGGGTTGTGTATTTATGGTTTGGTGGGGGGGGGGTTGTGTATTTATGGTTTGGTGGGGGGGGGGGTGTTGTGTATTTATGGTTTGGTGGGGGGGGGGGGTTGTGTATTTATGGTTTTCTTTTATGAATCTTGATTGCTTTATTTGTTTCCTTCTTTTGTCCAAAACTTTTTGTGACAATATTGAAAATCGTCATCACTGAAAGTAAAAGTTTTGATTTAAAATGAACAAAGATGGAATCCAAATTTTACATTTGAAAAATACAGACAAACACCTACAAAAAATCAGAAATTAAAATTAACATGCATCAGTCTGATTTTGACAAAAAATAAATAATATCCTGTTGTCTTGAGTATTTATTGGAAATATTAATATCAATATTTGGTGAGATCAAAATTGAAGTGGTATCTAAGTGATTGATATCACATTAAGATAAGTTAATGTTCACCATTTGTTTCTCAATACTGAGTAAGAAGACTGACTTTCACATTAAAGTGACCGATAATAATTCACTAACTTAGATTCATGGGATCGGTTCCTCAGATGATGTGTATCACACAAATAGATTGTAGATAAATTTGTATCCACAGACGGTGTATTATGTGGATAAACTGGTATTAATAAAATGTTTGCAGCAGGTGATGGTTGACGTGTGTCAATTTACAGCCTGCAAATTGGAACAAGAAAATCCAGACGTTCTGATCTCTGTTAAGAGTGACGGTAACGATGTTGTTGCGGTTTCTGAAAAACCAAATTGCATATTTTGGATGGCTTTAGTGGCATGCAAACAAGAGTCAATTGTTGCGTATCTATTGCATCTAAGGTCTAAAATTGAGGAAAATCCAACATGACAGCCCAAAATGAAATTAACAATACTTTGTACAATGTCATCATAAAGGTGTCATATCTTAATGTAATTTGGACTCGTAGACGCACAAATCTAATCACAGCTCGTCCAATTACCGTTCACTGTCAGCAAAGCTTCTTTTCTAACATGTCTCCCATGCTAATATTCCATGGCGACATACAAATCAAAATAAATTTTGGGCAGATCTGTCTTTATTAATGGCATATGACTGGTAACAGAGCATTAATTAGAAAACCCTACTCAGATGGACTGATTTACAACCAAAGCAGCTAAATGAAATCAAAATGAAAGGCCAGAAACAGGAGCACTTTAACATTATTGTTACAAACGTCAAGCTTTTCCCACAGCAATTCAACATGCATGAACCCTAATAAAATATCATATATTGAAATGTGATTAGTTCTGTTTTTTATTCTATTTCTCTCACAACAAGATGATATTCATTTCCTGCACAATGAAAACCCACTCTACCTCTCAAAAGATATGTGCCCTATAAAATCAATACACAGGAGGGTACTGGTCACATGATGCTTGCTAGTTGTTTATATAACACAAATGACTATTGATGGAGCGCTTTGAAGTTGTTACTCCCTTAAATCCAACATAGTATCTTACATTAACGATAAAGTATAATTACCAAGGACAACACTCATAGGTGATGACTATAAAAACAGTCCTCCTGTATTTACCACTGTTTACAATCTTTTAAGAAAGCCTCCACAAAAAGAAATAGTCTTTCAATAGAATATACACAACAAAAGGATAATTCACTTTCTGTTGGCTGCCATTGATTTTTGATAAGATAAAGGGAGAGCCGCGAAGGGGGTGGGATGAGGGGTTTATTTGGATGAAATTTTAATGCAGTGATGGTATCGATCATCTCAGCTCGTCAAAGCACACGCAGAAAGAGATCAATTTTGACTAGAGGATAGCAAAGAAAACACAAAAGATACATATGCGCTTCTCTTTGTACTAGTCGCCGGAAACACACACAAGCACTGTTTTTCTAGGGAGCTCGCTTTAATAAAGTTTATTGAATACATTTCAAACAAAAGTGAGACAAGGAGTGGGTAAAATTGATCAGTACCAAACCTTCAATATTTAAACAATAATACCTACGTTGCTCATATCCACTCTTCAATATTATCTTAGTGAGTGACCTGCATCAAAGTTCTTTACATTCACAGTATACAAAGAGTTCTTTATAAAACACACACACAGTCTTTCCTACAAATTAACTTCAACAGTTAGTCAACTTAACAAATTTTCTTTTCTTCAAGGTTCATACAATTAAAGCAAAACAAAATTCCAGGACTTTCCAGGAGTTTTTCGTCAGTTTTCCAGGGGTATTCATATTGATTTTGGCCATTTTCCAGGGGTGTTGACCACCAAAGTATATTTTTGAATGACATCTAATTGTCTGATGTGGACGAGAAGAAATTAACAAGGGTTCTCCTAATATGTCATAAAACATTTTAAAGACAATCGACACTATTCAAGACATTGGTTTCAAAACCACGTTTGCATGCTAAGATTAATGGAGAAACCTCTGTTACGAGACTCACTGTAGGGGTACCCCTAAGTAATTGTTCCGTCAAGCTGGTGCATTGATCGTGTAAGATTTGAGTCACAGCATTTGTCAGTCTAATTCAGACATATCCAGAAAAACAAATTAAAAACATGAGTTTGTCCTCGTTATTGTACGGTTTGATGTGACTAGATTTAGAAGTCACCTAAAATAATTTTTTTTCTTCAAAATTTTGAAGAAAAATGTCATTTACGTAACAAGATTTTGCGCTATAAAAAACTGAATATGTTCATCTCTTGCGTTTCAATGTTTATGTACGGACGCCACGTGTGCGGAACATCACAATTTCTCAACTCATTTTGACCATTTAGGAATGTTACTGTACTGTACTGACAAACATAAAAAAGTAGTTTATTCTTTTAGAACATGTAAAACAAACACCCATTTATCGACGACCGTGGTGAAAGATTTCGAAAATATTTTCGCCAATTCACATTTACGAGACTCAGTGTAGTGAATCATATGTATGGGTGATAATTCTCTGACATAAAAATAAAATGTTCTTTTTAGGAAAAAGGCATTTCCTAATCACATATTACAAATTCAACTTTCAAATATGGAAAAAAAATGTTTTTTCAAATATACTTGCTTATTGTCTGTTAGAAATTCCAGAAAAAATGCTTTCACAGTATAATACTTAGCTTGTATCTTCATCAACATGTGATAACTTTCAGAAATGGATAAAAATCAATTAAAATGGAAAAGTGAACGTAAAATTGACTCAGATCATTTAATGGAAACCGATAAACCACTAACAAATATTTAAAAACACTGCTGGAACCATTGATCTAAATGCTACACAACTGATCACACACAATTAATATTTGAGCTTTCACAATCCTCGTCTTTCTGTGGATGGTTGTCTGTTTGCTTTGAAACAGAGCACCACAATCATTTAATACCAGTCACTTACATGTACTATCATTACGGTCTTTTAACATACATAGTGTTTATCAAAACTATTACATTTCTTACATTTGATTTCAGGTCAAAGTGTCTCTGCGTCTGTGTCTCTGTGTCTGTGTATGTATGTGTGTCTGTCTGTGTCTGTCTGCGTCTGTGTATGTGTGTCTGTCTGTGTCTGTCTCTCTGTGTGCCACTATTCATTTAGTATAATAATACTTATAGCAATACCACACCTAAATCAACCTTGCTGAAGAAGTGAATAAGGCTACTGAGCAATTGAATTCAGACCAAAATTACATTATTGATGACAGTTTTGTAGAATTCCAACAGCTTTTTCCTCTAAGTTATCATTTCATTTTAATTGATTTCTGCTAAAATTATTTACCATTGAAACCTCCTTCCCTTTGATTTCACCCAATTAAATTCATCATCCCACTCCTATCCCAATATCGTACATAAATGTAACACTGAATGTGATTGGTTGCAGAGAATGAAATATTCTTTCATCAGCCAATCACCAAGAGGTTAATATTTACCCAAAAGGATTCACTACAAATAAAAGATCTGTGTTGATTAGCTGATGAATCCCAAGTTCCTCTTCATTTGCCAATCATGAAGTATATTACATTTGCCCAAGACTTGCTTGACCACAACTATGCTATCATTGAATAAGATGTATGTGAAATCGATTTCCCACTCTGGTCATCAATCATTGGTTGTAGGAGAAGTCATTGACGAAATGATGTAGAATTTGTTTTTTCCTCTCTTTGCCTACAGCCATCATTATCAGCAATTCCATCTCAATGATCAAGTACAAGTGACAGGGGAAAGTATACAAATATCTCTGAAACCTTGAACTAGAAGCAGTCCCATTGGATTTTAACTTACATCTTGTTAAGTGTTTGAATCTAGTTAATCATAAACTCTACAATCCTTCAAGTAAATGTACTCAATGATTTGTGTATATTTCAACTCAGCATACTTTCCCATTTCTACATTAACTTTACAATAATGTAATAGATACAATTTCAGTATTTCCCAATCTAGCTCTCTCCATTACAATCATCTCAGCTATTTATCGATAACAATTTCAATTATACTACAAATTTCTAGAATACAGAAATCTTAAAAAAGTTGAACTATTCTCCTCGTACAATTCAACTGATACAGCAATGCATACAATTTATTTGAGATATCAAAAGTAATATATAGATATATTACATATATGTAAGTGTTGTAAAGGTTATCCCTCAAAAAAAACCTCTTCTATCTTTGTCTGTCTGTCTGCTTCTCTCTCTTTCTCTCTTTCACACACACACACACACACACACACACACACACACACACACACACACACACTCTCTCTCTCTCTCTCTCAAAATCTCTCACAATCTCTCTCAAAATCTCTCTAAAATCTCACCATCTCACAATCTCAAAATCTCTCTCTCTCTCTCTCTCTTTCTCGAAATCTCAACAAATCTTTGTTATTACAGCTTCTATATTTGTTCCCTTCATAGCCTCTAATATTTTGGCTACAAGACTTCTAAACCAAATCAAAGTTGTTGTTGTTTAACATTTGATATGCTTGGCTGTGTATCGCACAAGAATTGACCAAACCAATGAGCATTGTCTCATACCAAGTATTAGATACAACCGTTGTATTGGCATGTTGTTGGGCCCCATCGTCTAGGGATTTCACAACTTGTTACACCATGTATGGATCAAAAGCTATGACCATAATGAGGTAACTACTCAATAACATTGACAAATTAATACATTATTAAATGACAGTAGATACAAATACCTTTAAGAATGCAACATCAATCTTTACCTTTATTTTCAATAGTATACTCACTCACTCACTCACACACACACACACACACACACACACACACACACACACACACACACACACACAAAACACTAAGGTTTTTTTCACCTAAAGGACTGTCATAGAATATAACTTTTCTTTCAAATCTGTATTCCAAAGATCCATAACTAAAAGAATTAAGAATCAATACATAGAAAAGCATTCAAAAACAGAGGCAGCCTTTAGCAATATTCATAGCATTACTTTACTCACTGTGATTATCAATGACTTAAATTTCCTAACTCACACTTTTAAAATGTAGAAGCAAAAATTGGGTTTTTTTGTAATATGAGTCAAACTAAAAGACTGAACATGTATGTCCATATTTGACATGTCCATACAAGCCTATCCAATTTTTTAATCACTTTTCTTTTTCTTAAATAAACAAAGTATGCAAACAACAGGGAAAGCGTTTATTCTAATTTTTATTATTTTTTGACTTCTCCATTTTGTTTAGAATTTCTTTCCTGCTAACAATGATCATATGGATTCATTTTCTTTGTAAAGAAGTAAAATTGGTAACAGAAACTTAAGATTCTCTCAATTTCTTTCTTTGTTTTTTGTCAATTTTGTGGTGTAATCAATTTTGATTTCTTTATATGTGCATAGAGGAAAGTTGGAAAGGGTGGATACATGTCTCATATTGAAGGCAATGTGTTTAAATTTATGGTTTCTCCATCAATATGTTGTACGTCAACGTGTAATAACAGCATGTTTTTGATATTTTATAGGCTTATAATGAAAGAGAATAGATGTGTTGATTGTATTAAACCAGTGGCTAGTTGACTACCAATCTCGTCAGTAACAACTTCCCTCCAAAATTATTGAACAAATTCTTGGTTTCCTGAAAAAATTTGTGGGAACAATCCTTGTTTTCCCAACCAAATATACCAAATTATTGTTTTCCCCTGTGAAAAATTATCACAAATTCTAAGTTTCCCAACCAAAAATACCAAAACTTATTCTTGGTTTAAAATCATTGAGAGCAATTTGTCATTTTCACAACAAAACTTTTATCAGAACAAATTCTCCATTTTTCCATCAAAAAATATTAGAACAAATGCTCCTATTCCTGCCAAAAATTATTGGAAAAATTTTTCATTTTCTCATCAATTTTCAATTTAAATCATCTCTGAAATCATAGGAATATTCCTTGTTTGTGTAATCATCTCAAAATAAATTCATTAAATTTATCATTATTATTCATTTTCTATGACAACACAAAAATGATGACAAAACTGTTACACATATTGGGTGGATATGATATAACCATTATCGTGTCGACACATTGAAACCATCAGATATCTAAAGGTAAACTAGTTGAACTCAAAATGAAAGGGTTAACATCATTAGGAATCATGGTATTTGCAGTATACTCTTCAATGGTGTTGAAATTATGAAATCAGTCAAAACTTAACCCTTTTTCTGAATTGTCATCAAAAATTAACAACTCAGAACTGACTTCACAGTTTTCAATTATCCTCCATTTTCCATAAAATTCACAGTATTTCTTACAAGTTTTAAAAAGACACACTAAACAATTCACTGATAAAAAATCACATAAATAGCATAAATTGTGATACCTTCTTTTGATTAAATTATTTATTACCAAAAAGTGAGTCAATATAGGAATTAGAAAGACTGTATCTTACTTTAGTAAAGGAGCATAAATGTAAATGTAACTTGAATTTTTGCCTATAGTTCCCCTCCTAAGTTAACATTTTCGATAGAATCACTACAAAACTTTGCCTATAGTTCCACTCCTAAGTTAACATTTTCGATAGAATCACTACAAAACTTTGCCTATAGTTCCCCTCCTAAGTTAACAAATTCGATAGAATCACTACAAAACTTTGCCTATAGTTCCCCTCCTAAGTTAACAAATTCGATAGAATCTACAAAACTTTGCCTATAGTTCCCCTCCTAAGTTAACAAATTCGATAGAATCACTACAAAACTTTGCCTATAGTTCCACTCCTAAGTTAACAATTTCAATAGAATCACTACAAAACTTTGCCTATAGTTCCCCTCCTAAGTTTACAATTTCGATAGAATCTACAAAACTTTGCCTATAGTTCCACTCCTAAGTTTACAATTTCGATAGAATCTACAAAACTTTGCCTATAGTTCCACTCCTAAGTTAACATGTTCGATAGAATCACTACAAAAATTTAGCTTCTATTCAAATATTACACTTTTGTCATCTTTGTTTAACACCCTACCCTGTTTTCAAGTCAGATAGTGATTCATCACAATTATCACAAATATCAATATTACAAAATAACTCCTTTATCAAATTGGGGTGCACAAGTATGTATCTTGTTATTATGTTTCTCTATATTGTATAGCTATTTTTTGTCTTTGCAAGTACATACACCCAAATGAAGATGTCACTCATCAAAGAAACACAGAAAAACAATATTTCTGTAGTTACGATGGCATAAAGTTTTTCTATCCCATATTTGTTACATCAACGTCATTGTAAGTGTACATTCAAATGAAGATGTCACTCATGAATTACACAAAGAAGTCTGACATTTCTGTAGTTGCAATGACGTGAAATTTCTATCCTGTTGCAATGTTTCTTAATATGGCCATTTTCTCAACATTATCGTAAGTATAGACTCAAATGAAGAAGTCACTCGTGAATTTCACAAAGAAGTCTGACATTTCTGTACCGTTGTGATGACTCATTGCTTACTTTTTGACTTTCCCAAAACATTGATTACTATGTTGGAATTCTATTTCCCTTAGCTTATCAAACCAATCAACATCAACCAAGTCAAGATTTACTTCAGCTGATCACCTTTCCCACCTCTCCTAGTGAAAAAAAACTCTACCTTCATGCCAACGCTGGCGTCATGAATGCTTAGGGCTACATTGTATAAATCCACCAACTACCTCAGTACAGAATCTGATTTGCATCTAATACAAGTGATTCTCTCTGTGAATTTGACCAGGAGCTTTAGTTTTATTAAGTTGCAGTTGGCGTAATTAGATTTGACACTTTTCACTCCTACCCTCAGATCTGGGATTGAATGCATTCTCTGCTGACATTCGACAGAAGCCATTATTAACACACCTGACAATTCTTGTTACGATTCCATCACTGAAAAAAAGAGTTGGAGGCAAAACACAGACTTGTAATCTATTCTGAATTCAAATGTCCACACATCTATGTCTTTCAGGTCCTGCCTGTGGTGTCTGGCGTCATCTGCTAAAAATTGCATCATTTTGTTTAAATATTCAAGCAATACTACACATCATTTTGACACATTGTCCATTGATCATAAACATATCACAGTCAGCATATTACTTATTTCTTGGTCAGGTCGGCAGATTCATGATAACTTGTAATAAAATTGAACTGTAATACAATAAATATTTTGTACTGTCAAATTATCTTTCTTCTTACTATACTCCTATAATTTTCATCAAAATGTTACGCAAGTTATACAAAGTTTACTTTTCAATGGTCCATCAACTTTTAGGTGAAATTTTTAAAGAAAAGAAATGTACAATTTCAGTCAAAATCATATGTTTAAAGAAGATAGGTATTTCAGAAAGCGTTGATATTTGTCACAAAAAGTAATCACTATGAAACAAAAAAATAGCACCAATGGCATTGTAGCACAACTGTATTTGGCTGTTGCTGAGGGTGTGGTCTTGTTGCTAGGCATATTTGCATACATTTTAGAAATCTTTACTAACTTGCCTACCCTTCCCACTTTTCATCTTTTGCAATATAAACCATCATTTAGCTGTTGCTATGGATGTGGTTCTATTTCTAGGCATATTTGCACATATTTTTTTGAATCTGTATTCACTTTACCTACCTACCCATGCCTATTATATTCTTCGTCATTTCAGTGTTGCTAAGGGCATGGTCATAGTTGCTAGGGCCAATTGTGTCAAAATATTTTCAATAATAACTGCACAATAAAACCTCCAGAAACATCCCCACCAAGTTTCAACATTCACCATGTAGTTTCAAGGTACAAGTATTTGACCAATATTGCCATTTTTAGACCCAATTTGCATATCCTCAGTGGTATCATCACATTGTGAACACAGCTTCACCTACACATCCCCAGATACATTCATTAAATTTCAGTCCAATCTGTTTGGTACTTTTGGAATTATAGATTTTTCACCAAAAAGACACATTTTAGACCTAATTTACATATCACTGATGGGATCATCATGTCATTAACAATTCTTAATCTAAACACATCTGAGAACATTTCCACCAAATTTCAGACTGATCTGCCCAGTAGTTTTTGAGTTTAAGTTTTTGGACCAAAAATCACATTTTTTTACCCAAATTACACACCGGTGGTAAGATCATTTTCATTTGAACAATTTCCCAACTAGACACACAAGGTAATACATCCACCAAATATCATAGCAATTGGTCCACCTGTTTTTGACTTTAAGTTGTTTACATACACAAATACATCCACAGAGACAGACAGACAGACAGACAGACAGACAGACAGACAGACAGACAGACAGATACACACTTTTCCATGCCTATAGCACTACTGAATCTAAGAATTTCAGTTGTGCTAAAAATTATTTTTCATTTTATGACCAAAAGATGTACCTTTGATAGAAAAAAATCAACAAGCGACCTATCGGTCAGAATACCTCCGCTGTTCTTTTTAGTCCCCGCCGAACTTGGTACAGGGGCAACATACTATGCCATACATATGCACGTCAATTTGTTTCATGATACGATCCAATATGCCCGCCTAGCAGCCATTTTGTTTGCGAATTTTCCCTGTCCAAAGCCATAACTCAGACATGCTTGAACAGATCTCATTCAAAGTTGGTATTAGGACAGTGTTCTATGACATACATGTGCATATTCATTGTTGTCATGATACGATCCAATATGGCCGCCTAGCAGCCATTTTGTTTGTGAATTTTCATGTCCAAAGCCATAACTCAGACATGCTTGAACAGATCTCATTCAAAGTTGCTATTAGGACAGTGTTAAATGACATACATGTGCATATTCATTGTTGTCGTGATACGATCCAATATGGCTGCAACGAAGCCAATCAACGTCAGAAAATTGGGGAAAGTTTGACCCAATTCAAGCACTGTGCTTACAGGGCCCATTTAGTATTTAAACCTTGTACTTGACATTTTGCAATATTTATAATTCTCAACAAAATACCTCAACATGCCTTACTTCGCTCGCACTCAAAGCAATCCCGGTACGATCACTGATATGATCAGAGAGAACCTTTTTCGGATTTACATGTGAAATGGGGAAAGATACACAAAACATAATGCAAAGTCTGAAGCCAAATTAAAATTGTAATTATTTTTAGTTGCCAAATATTTGCATTTTGGAAATGGCAAGACATGTCGTTTAAACTGTCGGCCAATAAACAAAGTTTGGTTGATTCATAGTACGCAGTGTACAGAGAGTCTTGGAGACTGCTCATGCATAACTTCAACCGCATGCCTTGCTTGCATGAGTTTTCTTCATTCTGGTTCAATATCACTCCAAATTGCACGACAATATCACAATTAAACACAAGTTACATGTTATCTGAAAACATCAAACTTTTATAAGTGGGTCTGAAGTGTGATTTCAGTGAGTACCAAGAACTCCTGCGTTGCTGCTTGCTGTTGAAAATCGCCCAGTCAAACAAGGTCAGCTTCAACTTCCGGGTCAAATAAGTCGCTTTCTACCGAAAATTCTTGAACGGACAGTTACACAACGATCCTACTAAATTTTCTTGCCATGGTTATTTAAAATAAATAAAAATCCATTTTTTTGTGAAATTTGTATTAAGGAAACTATGAGCAAAAAACTGCGTTGAAATTTCAGGGCCTCAAGTATGCGTCCCGAATTCATTGGAAAATCGGTATTCCTAAATGTAATTCTTACATTTATTTTGCAAGCACGAAAGACGAGATGTCAGTTTAGGTTTAGGCGTTCACAGTATATAAAATAGTGGACACTAGTTAAAGTTACAGCGAGTTGAAAATACCCCAAAAATAAGGCCCCTGAGCAGCCATTCAAAGTGTAACGGTCACGATCTGAAGGATAGATTGTATGCAAATGAGGGTGTTGCGGACTGGCTGATTATGTAGAAGGGGTGCAGAATTTGGATTTGAAGTTTACAACCCTGTTTCGAACAAACACTTGTCATTTGGGTGCACAATGCGTAGAATTATGACTATAGCACATATTACATTGCTTGTTTGACGTCAATAGTGTCTTTTGAAAAGTGGCTGTTTACTTAAAGTCTCATGGACTGATTTCCAATATGGTGTCGGTCACAATGCTCATTAACATATTAATTTTTTTTTTAAATTACAAAAAAAAAAATCATCAAAAATAAAAAAGAAGATGTGCTGACTTGAAATTAACAAATCTGAGTAAGCTACCCTCTGCACATCAACACACCAGATATCAAAGCAATCTGACAAGAAGTATTTGAGGAGATGATGAAAATATCATTTTTGAAAAAAAAAATCATAAAAAATTGAAAATGGCACAGATCAACTTAGCATGAACAAATCTGAATAGCCTCCCCCCCAGGGAACATGCACACCAAAGTATTTTGACTGTCTCTTTCGGAGAAGATGATGAAAATAAAAAAGATTGACGGACACCAATGATCACTTATACCTCTATACCTCAATACCCACCTATGCCTAAAGCTACGCTTTCAGCTGATGCTGACAGCGGAGCTAAAAAACTTCTGCGGTAATATTTAGGCAGGAGAAAATGGATCAGACAGTGAGTAGGTACAAGAAGTGGTTTCCATTTTTGTGCTTTGTATAAAGAAATTGATTTGTTCAATTTATGACCCATAAAAATGTACTTTTGAAAGAAATATTGAAAATTTATGCAGTAATATTTTGGCAGCAAAATACAGAGCAGACACCAAGTAGGCTGAGAAGTACTTTTCCATTTTTGTGAATTGGGGCTCCTATTGCTTAATGTGTATCTAGCTGGGATGTCAAGTGGGATGCATTTCTTCCACAAAATCTATTTTCACAAAGCAAAAACCAAAGTAATTCACACACCATAATTAACAGTTTCAGATTTCCCAAAGTGATTTAATCCATGACCAGGCACGTTGGTTTCCATAACAACCTGACAGACAGATTTTCTTGATCACTGATGACCGAAATACTTTGATGGTGGTCTGCCAATCACTGTTTCATACAAGCATGTCTAAACACATCAACATTTCACAGAAACTTTCAATTTATTTTTAGATTCACTTTTCACCTTTAAACTTTAAACGATTCTACATTGCACATTTGTAATGGAAAGTAGTGCCCAAAATAAGAGTGTTTGAGGTTATAGTGTTTAGAAAGTTTACACATAAAGATTAAGCTAGGTGGTCTACTAATATAGGAACCTGTGGTAGGAGTTTATCCTATTTTTAACAATGAGACTATGGTATACATGTAGTCAACTTCCTCAATTATCTATCACCTTCTAGTCAGAGGTGCATTTTCTGTTCTCTTTCAACTACTACCAAAATAAAATGATAATACAATGTAGTTCTGTTCTGTAATGATGCACATCTTCATCTCTTTCATTCCACTTTGCCAACTGGCTATAACATCTACATTATTTCATTTTATTATGGTAGGGTTAAAGGACTATATTTTCAATTGAATTGCTATAACCTGTAACTGACAAAATTATGGTGCTAGATATGCACAATTACAAATTAGACATTTCTACCCTTCTGTGTTGCAAAAGTAATAACAGGAATATTAAAACTAGAAACGGTGTGTGATAAGAAAGGTCAAGTTGAAGTGTTGTAAATACTTCATTTAGGAAGTATTGCTAAACTTTCTGACTACAAATTCATACAGTCAGTTTATTATATGTATTGCCATTATAGGCTCACCCGGAAGTTGAAGCTGACCTGGTTTGACCGACGATCTCCCGATGAATGCTTTCAGAAACAGGAACATGTGTGACTATCGAATGAAGTAAAAACAAGGTTTTAAATTTTGAAATAGTGAAGAGATTGTATGATTGCCTGCAGATGCGATCTTATGGCCAACTACAACATGTAATGTGAAGCTTTTATAGAACGTTGTAGCATAGCTCTCACCGTAGTAGGAGTTTTAATAAAGGCCAACAAATGAGAAGGAATTGTTACTGGTCACGGCGCATCACTGAAATGCCCTCACTTCGATCTTTTTTTCCCTGTGTTTTTCCAGCCAATGCAGTCTGCAGATCCACGGGAAAACACAAAATAACTCTATGTACATTAATTGCTACTTCAGTAAAGACAACTGCAGGACTAATCATGAACAATTGAAAAAAAAATTAATTCACATTTAGACAACATATCCTGACCAGATACAATGCTTTTCTTTTTTGTGGCCACTGAGTCTAATTACCAAAATATGCCAATAACTTATTAAAACTAAAAGCTAATATTTTCAGTAATATTTTCAGGACAGATGTGCTTAGGTATTGCAAATGTATGTACCAAATTATATTGAATTTGAAGCTTGCATTCTTGATATATAGCCTTATTACCGAAAACCACTAATTACACAAATTGCTCATTAGTATTCATGGAATGTTCACCAAAACCTAATCAGTTCTTGTCACTACGGAATACATCTTCAAAATTTCCTTTGAATTGAGCCAGCCGTCTTGGTGAAAACGATGACACAGACAGACAGACAGACAGACAGACAGACAGACAGACAGACAGACAGACAGACAGACAGACAGACAGACAGACAGACAGACAGAGAGACAGACAGACACACACACACACACACACACACACACACAGACATATACCCACTAATACATCTCTTCTTTATGGAAGAAAAAATGATAAAGAACTATAGGTCAAGTTGAAGTGTTATAAGTAATTCATGTAGGAGAGAATAACATGACGTTCGTCAGGATAGAAACACAGCTTCAATCACAGTGTACGTCGTCTGTCATTTTCTGTCTTTACTTTGACATGTAGCCTTAAAGATAACAGACAGTGAGTCTATTTTGTGGCTTTACACAATTCACAAGTAGGATGTCCTTTCACCGGATATTCTCTGTATTCAATTACAGACTCCTTGATAAGCCCATCCTAAGCATGACATACGACGTGATAAACCAAGTTTAAACAAAATTGATGATGCGCTGAAGATGTCCATATCCACTTTAAATGCAGGGAATCATGTAAGGATGTAGTATCCGTTTAACACCGTCTCAGATGGCTAAGACAGGCAATAGTGACATCCATCATCCGTAGTCTGCCTGTCACTGACAAAGTGTGCCGCAAATTTTGTTAGATGTGTCACTTTTATTGACAGAGTACAAAGTTCTTCAAAAATATTTTTTTGTGATACTATGCAAAATTCTCCCAAATTTGCAAGCTTTTGTCACATAACATAAAATTCTCCCACATTTACATACTTTTGTGACATATACAAAATTCTTCAAAATTTACAAGTTTTGGGTGATACTATAATTTTCCACTTTTGTAAGGCACAACTGTTTGGTTTTTTTAAATGCTTGCGAACACTTTATAGGTGTTCATTTGCTGAATGACTATCCACTTGACTATCCAACCCCTGTCATTATCTTTGTAATATACACTTTTGCTATGAAAATGGTATTGTTGCTAAACATATTTGCATACATTTTTTGTTATCTTTGCAATATACGTAATCATTTAGCAGTTGCTATCGGGGTGGTCTTGTTGATTTTTTGAATATGTATTCATTTGTCTATTAATCTCCACTTATCTTTGCAATATAGGTGATCATTTGGCTGTTGCTATGGGCATGGTCTTGTTGCTAGGGTATTTGCATACAATTTTTGAAAGTTTACTCACTTGCCTACCAGATGATGATGTTATATGAGCAAAATATACTGTTGTTCAGTTTTGCTAGGAGGGGGGGGGGGGGGGGGCGAACATGGTTGCTAGGGCAATTTTGACAAACTGTTTTGAAGAAAATCTGCAGAATAACACTTTCCGAAACATCTCATTAAGTTTCAGTCTCATTGACCCGAGTGCTTTTTGATATATAAGTTTTTGACCAAAAATTCACATTTTTACACCTAATTTGCATATCACTGATGGGATTATCAAGGCTGGTAAATTTCTTAATCTAAATACGCCTGAAAATGTTCCCACCAAATTTCAGACCGATATGCCCACTCATTTTTGAGATTAAGTTTACTTTACTTAAAATCACACTTTTTAACCCAAAAAAAGACTCTTTGTAGCATATGATTGAACTTCATGTTTAAACAAGTCATTGAGAATGACATAGTCCTCGCTATGATTGGGTTTTAAGGAATTATCACTACTCTGATCACGCAACAACACTTGTGAACCTAATTCAAACAAACTTAGATATGTTGTGTCTGCTTGTTGGACATGGAACATGCCTACAACAATAAAGGATGGGTCGGGTATGGGGGATCGTATCACGAAGAAAATGTATGGTATCACGAAGAAAATGGATATGCACATGTATGTCATAGAACACTGTCCTAATACCAACTTTGAATGAGATCTGTTCAAGCATGTCTGAGTTATGGCTTTGGACATGGAAAATTCACAAACAAAATGGCTGCCAGGCAGCCATATTGGATTGCATCACGATGAAAATGGATATGCACATGTATGTCATAGAACACTGTCCTAATACCAACTTTGAAAGAGATCTGTTCAAGCATGTCTGAGTTATGGCTTTGGACATGGAAAATTGGCAAACAAAATGGCTGCCAGGCAGCCATATTGGATCGTATCACGATGAAAATGGATATGCACATGTATGTCATAGAACACTGTCCTAATACCAACTGTGAATGAGATCTGTTCAAGCATGTCTGAGTTATGGCTTTGGACATAGAAAAATTGCAAACAAAATGGCTGCCAGGCGGCCATATTGGATCGTATCACAACAACAATGAATATGCACATGTATGTCATAAAACACTGTCCTAATACCAACTTTGAATGAGATCTGTTCAAGCATGTCTGAGTTATGGCTTTGGATATGGAAAATTTGCAAACAAAATGGCTGCCAGGCGGCCATATTGGATCGTATCATGATGAAAATGGATATGCACATGTATGTCATAGAACACTGTCCAAATACCAACTTTGAATGAGATCTGTTCAAGCATGTCTGAGTTATGGTTTTGGACATAGAAAAATTGCAAACAAAATGGCTGCCAGGCGGCCATATTGGATCGTATCACAACAACAATGAATATGCACATGTATGTCATAAAACACTGTCCTAATACCAACTTTGAATGAAAATTTGCAGCAAAATTAGGCGGTCATATTGGATCGTATCATGAAACAAATTGACGTGCATATGTATGCCTATGTATGTTGCCCCTGTACCAAGTTTGAAAAAAATTGGTCCAGGCATCTCCAAGAAACGGCTCTGGACGGACTGATGGACGGACGGACGGAACCCAATCCATAAGTCCCCGTCCCGGACTAATAACACTAGTGCAGTTCCCTACACAATAACACTAGTGCAGTCTCCTACACAATAACACTAGTGGAGTCCCCTACACAATAACACTAGTGCAGTCCCCTACACAATAACACTAGTGCAGTCCCCTACACAATAACACTAGTGGAGTCCCCTACACAATAACACTACTGGAATCTCCTACACAATAACACTAGTGGAATCTCCTACACAATAACACTAGTGGAATCTCCTACACAATAACACTAGTGGAATCTCCTACACAATAACACTAGTGCAGTCCCCTACACAATAACACTAGTGGAATCTCCTACACAATAAACTTATACTGGTATAACATTTTTACTTGACTTGAAAGTCCATATCTATCACACAGTTATCATTAATATTAATATTATCATTATCAAATATATTCCATATTTATTACCAGAATACAACTGAAATGAGGAACACTGCTATCAGATTGGATTATACTAGGAATGATCTTTTCATAGCATTAATGTCATTCAGTAAGTTTTATAGAGCACAGTAAATCCAGTCACTTCAATCTCAGTTAGCCTCTAATCCCACAATGCATTGCATCATCTATATTGATTAGTAATCTCACATTTGTATCTCTTATCTAAGGCTAACCCTATCATTCACTTATTATTACTAATTGGACTCAATTCAATTCACATCTTATGATTTTTTTTATCAATTTTGTCTCATTTAGTAATATCATAACTTTATATTATTACTGGTTATGAATGTACATATAAAATTAATATATCAGTCATCATCATTATCATAATTAGGACAAGATTTTTAGATTTAATATAAAGTTAGATTTGTTGTCTCTTTCTACCGATACACAGAAAACAGGTGAAACACTGTATAGTGTTTTGCCCACTATAAAGAAAGCATGCTATTATCAGCTAATGTTGATTTACAAAATACATACAAGTAATACATACTAAAAATTTATTGAGAAGTAAATCAGCATCAACACAGTGTAATAGTGCAGTGGTGACAAAATATGCACACAGAGACTTGATAGCCAAGACTGTCCATTTTTTTATGTTATTGATAAAAAAAAATAGTCTATCATATATCATTTTGATACCAGTTTGTGAAAACTAAATATAAACTGAGTATTTCTATGACTCATCACACATTGTCGGATAAGGGACATTGTCACAATAAATCTGTGACTGTTAGTGGGGCATTAAACTGGCTTAGAAGTTAGAGGGCACACTATTCCAGATCAAATTCTCATGCATCTAGGCTTTTGCTTTCACTGGGTATCATGTCTCCATTGTCTAAAATCTGAACAAACGCAATGATGGATAAACGACCGAGATTATTTTTCACATCTTTATTTTCATATTAAATGGTGCCATGTTTTCCTTGGTCTAAATAGAGGGTGATACCTCCCATTCATATTAAATGGCGCCATGTTTTCCTTGGTCTAAATAGAGGGTGATACCTCCCATTCATATTAAATGGCGCCATGTTTTCCTTGGTCTAAATAGAGGGTGATACCTCCCATTCATATTAAATGGTGCCATGTTTTCCTTGGTCTAAATAGAGAGTGATACCTCCCATTCATATTAAATGGTGCCATGTTTTCCTTGGTCTAAATAGAGGGTGATACCTCCCATTCATATTAAATGGTGCCATGTTTTCCTCATTCTAAATAGAGGGTGATACCTCCCATTCATATTAAATGGTGCCATGTTTTCCTTGGTCTAAATAGAGGGTGATACCTCCCATTCATATTAAATGGTGCCATGTTTTCCTCATTCTAAATAGAGGGTGATATCTCCCATTCATATTAAATGGTGCCATGTTTTCCTTGGTCTAAATAGAGGGTGATACCTCCCATTCATATTAAATGGTGCCATGTTTTCCTTGGTCTAAATAGAGGGTGATACCTCCCATTCATATTAAATGGTGCCATGTTTTCCTCATTCTAAATAGAGGGTGATACCTCCCATTCATATTTTTATTTATTTATTTATTGATTACACGTAACAAAACCCTGGGGATTTGTTAAAGGTACAAATAAAATAAAATTGGGGGAAAAAAAATCATAATAATAGCACTTATAGGCTTTTCAAAAGTAACATTACACATCATAATAAAGACTACAAAACAAAACAAAACAACAACAATAACTATTCAACGAGTTGAAACATAATATTAATGAAAAAATAATAATGAAGGGTAATTAGACATTTCAAATTATATATTGTGAGTATTTTGTAGGTGGTGCTCCTTTTTTATATTACTAAGTTTGATATATTTTCCAAGTGCGATAATTAGAGTTTTGTTGCTCATTATTTCTTTAAATTTTTGTTCTTCTGTCAAGTTTCTGTAATTATTAATATGTTTAGCAGCTTCACTAAAGAGGTCATGCCTGAGTAAATTATACAGGGGACACTGTAATATAAAGTGTTTTTCATCTTCTACAAGGGTTGAGTTGCATATTTTACATAATCTGCTTTTAGCTGGTATTTTGTGATGACGACCCTTTTCAATTTCAAGTTTGTGGTCACTTAGTCTGAATTTACAGATTATTGATCGCAATTCTGGGTTATTTAATTTTTCTAGATAAGGTTCTAGCTTAAAATCTAATTTAATGAGTTTGTATGTTCTGAGTTTGCAGTTATTATTTCCATTTTCCTCTCTGTTATTTAAGCTGTTTTTCCACTGTGAGATGAAGCTTGCTTGTTGCTGATGTTCAATGTTGATTATTTGCTGTGTTTTTATTTTTTTACTGATTTCATTGACTTGTAATTGATTTATGTCACTATTAGGCAGGTACAAAGTTGTGCATTTGTACCAGGTTGTCTTTTTTTCTTTGTTGAAACTGAAAGCTTCATATTAAATGGTGCCATGTTTTCCTTGGTCTAAATAGAGGGTGATACCTCCCATTCATATTAAATGGTGCCATGTTTTCCTTGGTCTAAATAGAGGGTGATACCTCCCATTCATATTAAATGGTGCCATGTTTTCCTTGGTCTAAATAGAGGGTGATACCTCCCATTCATATTAAATGGTGCCATGTTTTCCTCATTCTATAGATACAGTTCTGAGTGATTCTTCCCATTTCATCAATATCGGAAACTAATAACAGTTCATTTTCACAATTTGACAACCAATAATGAAATATGATTTTTTATAGCTACAAGTATATGTGGAACTTTTCAGAGATTTGATAGTGGTGGTCACTGTCCAAGAACACATTGTTTTAAAAGTATTCCTTAATAGTGGCCATGACAAGTGATTTCAACAAAAGATAAACACAGTTGAAACAAAGGCTAGTTTTCTTTCCTACTACATCTACATTTCTGTATGTACCTCTACATTTCTGTACGTAACTCTACATTTCTGTACGTAACTCTACATTTCTGTACGTAACTCTACTTTTCTGTACGTAACTCTACATTTCTGTTTGTAAACTCTACATTTCTGTACGTAACTCTACATTTCTGTACGTAACTCTACATTTCTGTACGTAACTCTACATTTCTGTATGTAAACTCTACATTTCTGTATGTAAACTCTACATTTCTGTATGTAAACTCTACATTTCTGTACGTAACTCTACATTTTGGGGGAAACATTTACATGTTGTAATGGAGAGCCTTAGGTTAAACACTGTAATGTTTAGAAATTTAACCATCTATACAGCTTGAACAAATGGCTTCTGGTTTTCCTTGACTTTTTCCAATACAACTTCAATTTTCTTTTTTTTGCTTCTAGCTTTCTTTAATGTTCTACTAGATTGTTTGTTTAGAATTCAGTTTTGGAAGAGATCTTCCTCTTTGATCTCTGATATCTGACTGTCTATACATTTTTTTTCAATTTTATTAATTTACCTAACTAAGTCTATTTTGTTTGTTTGTTGTTGTTTTTTGTTTTTACTGTTTTATTTTTACTTTTTTAGGTTTTTTTGGAAGAACTACTTTGGAAGGGTAAGTGCCGACTACTGATTTTTTTTTTTATGCCTACGCATAAAGAGTTTGTGATGGGGAAAGTGCATACAGTAGACAAGTGAATTCTGTCTGGAGTACATCTAACAAGTTGTTATAGCATTTCTGGTTCTCTTTGGCTTTACTCTAAGGACAACTTCCTGTCTCAATGTTATGAAATGTGATATCTTATGCAACATTATGCAAAACATCAATGTAAGCTCCCATCACTGCACCAAATTAGTGACTGTCTTCTGTTTGTATGCTGACCTTACAAGGACATGACATTCCTCCAGCAATTGACCAACCACATGGTGCCAATGGCTTCACTTCCCAAACCCTATACCCG
Organism: Glandiceps talaboti; assembly: GCF_964340395.1. Lineage (NCBI taxonomy): Eukaryota > Metazoa > Hemichordata > Enteropneusta > Spengelidae > Glandiceps > Glandiceps talaboti. The sequence continues at coordinate 17,387,674 of NC_135569.1, read as the reverse complement.
CTATCTCTACTGCACATCTGGAATGTTTAACTTCTTTACACTTCACTGCATTTCAGTCTGTCAGCTGTCTTTTCATATACACTACAAAACTTTTTAAAACCAAAATTTACATCTTTTCTATACCCTCAAAACTATTTTAAAATATCCAAAAGTCAATGTATTTGAATTCATCATTGACAGAGTTTTGAAAAAAATATTTTTGATGGTTTACCAAAATTTCAAACTTTTGCATACCCAACAGGACAAATAAATCTCCTTTCTCATGTACAAATACATTTTTCACAACTTGCTAGTTCACTTTGTTCAAATAAAAAATGTCTTATATTACCATAATGGAAAATATCCACAATCTTCTTGTCTACCGTACATAAGTAGAATTATAGTTCGGTTAATCTGATACTTTTTATTAAATTCCAAAATTTCTATTTCTAACTGAAAACACCAATAAATCTATCTGTATAATATATATCTATATATCTTTGATTTTGTTTAATTTTCATAGTTTTTTCTGAGATTAGGAATTTATTTATTTTAGGTCGACCTTTTCCTTTACCTATAAATCTGTCTGCACACATTTTAAAACAAATTATTTTCATCCCTTTCACTTTTTCTAACTTCATTTTGCCACATTTATTCTCATTAAAAAAATGACATCACATTCTTCTTCATTTTAGATCTTAATCTACTCTAATATGTATTATAAAGACAAATCATTGTGAAAAGTGTATGTTATTTGAACTGATAATGGCAGTGAAATTGTCAAGATAATAATGGTGTCTTTGTCACATTTTAACAGCTACTATCACAAAAATGACACTACAAATCAAACAAATCAAAGACACACATGTTGGATTTCTGCCATCACTGCCAAGCAGCTGTTTTGTTTAACTTTGGTTATAAATGAAGTCAAGTCTCATCACAACCCATTCAAACCAAATAGACTACACAGAGTTTGAACGGACAAAATATCTTCCCTCCCTAATGTCAGGATAAGAAATTTACACCAGTGAGCTATCTCTTTGTCTGTACTTAGTGTCTACACAACACCAGACACACAGCATTTTGTCTTCTGTTGAAAGAGGGAGGACACGCTATAAAAAAAGGCAAACTAGACAGCCAGCCAGCTGCCTTACACATTAAATACTCCCTACCTTTTCATTAAAAAGAACTGCTCTCACCCCTCTGGGTGAATCCTTGAAACCCCTATTCAACTCCAAATCTCCTACAGAAACTATTCTACATTTAAGTTGTAATTATCAAGCCTGCATGTGCATTTCTTAACCCAAACAAAAACAGACATTATCTCTTGAAACATAAAAATCAAATTTCCATTCAAGTTATCACTCTGAATTACTAAATTTTGACACATTTCCTTGACTTTAAAAACATTTAACATAATTTCTTTCCAAATTAAATGAATTTTTATAACAAAATTAATAAGATACGACAATTTTTGTCTGTTGCTTTTGGAAGGAATGGATTTGGTAGTGTCAGGGTTAAACTTTGCTATAAGCTATTTCATTGTGTAGGGTGGATGGCTGTAGAGAATCAAATTCACCACAGGGCAAGACATTTACTCCATTAAGAAACATTATATTTGTCTGTTTATAGACACCCATTGCGCTGTCCCAGAGTCTCATTCCAAAAAAGCATCTGACAAATTCTTTATACAGATTTAATTACTTCCATATTAAATCATTTCAATGTGATATTCTGTTTCAGTGTTTTCATTTTGGTAAGTGGCTTTTTCCCCTTCAGTATATAGATGATGATCATTTTATGTTCTCTTTCTACAATTTTTTATTGTTCTGGAGTAACTTCAATTTTTGTTAAAATTTCATCTTCAGAAAATAGTCTTATGGTATGTTCAATCTTTCATGGAATTATCAAAAGAAAATGAAAAGGTGGATTCTTTATACTTTCAAACATTTTAGTATGGTAACAAAAATGAAAATCCTGACTACTTTCTACTTTTGGTGGGGAAAAATCAATTGATAATTTCTGTTAATGTTTTTGAATGGAAAATGATGCTCTTATATGAAAATAAAAAATGTTTGTCATGGTATGATAAGCATACAGTACAAAATTAGCTCAAATTCAAGTGAAAAGAAAAAAAAAATTCTACAAAAATCACTTTACATGCAAAACTTGCCAATAAAAATATTAAGTGTATTAGTAGAAAAGTTACTGTACAGAAATCTCAAGAAAGATAGAATTGATAAGTAAAATTTAAGATCATTGATCAAATCTGCAGACATTTTGCTAGTAGCAGCAACCATAAACCTAGCTGTCTTGTGATGTTACTCCAGACAATCCTTATGCTTGAGATAACAGATCATCTTTTACGACTTTACTAATTGAACAATTTATGTAGGAATTTCACCAATTGAAAATAAACGAGACAATTCTGCCTTTATTACCAAAGTAATCCACAATACACTGACATCGGAAATACTTTCAAGATGCCTAATAAAAAACTTCACTATCATACATTCTCTTCCTGTTCTTTAACAAACTAACGACTGCCATATCTTTCAATTATCTCACAAAAGCTTGTTTGACTTTATGACAACATAAAAACAGACTGCCTGGCAATCAGGCAGGGCTACAGCTCCAGGACGCATCCATCAAATCTACCCCAATACTGGTTATGTAATTAAACAAGAAAGTAAATTAGTCTGCCCAGAGAAATTGGACACTTATTTCTTCTTTTGGCTGAATAAACAGTAAAAAGTAGATTATTTCTTAATACAAACTTAATGTAATCAGAACAAAAGTAAGTTTCACATCATCAAAACACTGAGCAGTTCTCACATTTAGAATTTAAATATATCATACTACTATACGAGACATTCACATTAACAACTTCATTTTTATAGAGCTTCTAGAATGTGTGTGTTAGGGGGGGGGGGGGTGGCTGACATTAACAGATTCATTTTTATAGAGTTTTTAGAATGTGTGTGGGGGAGGGTTGGCTGACATTAAAATAGCTTCATTTTTATAGAGTTTTTACAATGTGTGTGTGTGTGGGGGGGGGGGGGGCTGACATTAACAGCTTCACTTTCATAGAGTTTTAGAGTGTGAGGGGGTTGATTAATACATTTAACTTTTTGGGTTTGTGGATTTTTTGTTGCAGGCCAAGAACATGACATTTTATTTTGGGGTCACTTTTATAATTTTTACATAATCATATTACATTCCAATACAAAATTCTGTTTGAAACTTTCAAAATTGAGGTTGTGGTTTGAAATACAGTAATATAGGACTGTCCAATAAAGTGACCTTTTTACAGCTCAGACATACATACATTATAAGTGTAATGACTTTTTACAGCTCAGACATACATACACTATAAGTGTAGTGACTTTTTACAGCTCAGACACGCATACATTATAAGTGTAGTGACTTTTTACAGCTCAGACATACATATATTATAAGTGTAGTGACTTTTTACAGCTCAGACACGCATACATTATAAGTGTAGTGACTTTTTACAGCTCAGACATACATACATTATTAAGTGTAGTGACTTTTTACAGCTCAGACATACATACACTATAAGTGTAGTGACTTTTTACAGCTCAGACACACATACACTATTAAGTGTAGTGACTTTTTACAGCTCAGACATACATACACTATAAAGTGTAGTGACTTTTTACAGCTCAGACATACATACACTATAAGTGTAGTGACTTTTTACAGCTCAGACATACATACATTATTAAGTGTAGTGACTTTTTACAGCTCAGACATACATATATTATAAGGGTAGTGACTTTTTACAGCTCAGACATACATACACTATTAAGTGTAGTGACTTTTTACAGCTCAGACATACATATATTATAAGTGTAGTGACTTTTTACAGCTCAGACATACATACATTATTAAGTGTAGTGACTTTTTACAGCTCAGACATACATACACTATAAGTGTAGTGACTTTTTACAGCTCAGACATACATATATTATAAGTGTAGTGACTTTTTACAGCTCAGACATACATACATTATTAAGTGTAGTGACTTTTTACAGCTCAGACATACATACACTATAAGTGTAGTGACTTTTTACAGCTCAGACATACATACACTATAAGTGTAGTGACTTTTTACAGCTCAGACATACATACACTATAAGTGTAGTGACTTTTTACAGCTCAGACATACATACACTATTAAGTGTAGTGACTTTTTACAGCTCAGACACGCATATATTATAAGTGTAGTGACTTTTTACAGCTCAGACATACATACACTATAAGTGTAGTGACTTTTTACAGCTCAGACATACATACATTATTAAGTGTAGTGACTTTTTACAGCTCAGACATACATACACTATAAGTGTAATGACTTTTTACAGCTCAGACATACATATATTATAAGTGTAGTGACTTTTTACAGCTCAGACATACATACATTATAAGTGTAGTGACTTTTTACAGCTCAGACATACATACACTATAAGTGTAATGACTTTTTACAGCTCAGACATACATACATTATAAGTGTAAGGGTAGTGACTTTTTACAGCTCAGACATACATACACTATTAAGTGTAGTGACTTTTTACAGCTCAGACATACATATATTATAAGTGTAGTGACTTTTTACAGCTCAGACATACATACATTATTAAGTGTAGTGACTTTTTACAGCTCAGACATACATACACTATAAGGGTAGTGACTTTTTACAGCTCAGACACGCATACATTATAAGTGTAGTGACTTTTTACAGCTCAGACATACATATATTATAAGTGTAGTGACTTTTTACAGCTCAGACATACATACATTATAAGTGTAGTGACTTTTTACAGCTCAGACATACATACACTATTAAGTGTAGTGACTTTTTACAGCTCAGACATACATACACTATAAGTGTAGTGACTTTTTACAGCTCAGACATACATACACTATAAGTGTAGTGACTTTTTACAGCTCAGACATACATACATTATAAGTGTAGTGACTTTTTACAGCTCAGACATACATACACTATAAGTGTAGTGACTTTTTACAGCTCAGACATACATACACTATAAGTGTAGTGACTTTTTACAGCTCAGACATACATACACTATAAGTGTAGTGACTTTTTACAGCTCAGACATACATACACTATTAAGTGTAGTGACTTTTTACAGCTCAGACATACATACATTATAAGTGTAGTGACTTTTTACAGCTCAGACACACATACATTATAAGTGTAGTGACTTTTTACAGCTCAGACATACATACACTATAAGGGTAGTGACTTTTTACAGCTCAGACATACATACACTATAAGTGTAGTGACTTTTTACAGCTCAGACACGCATACATTATAAGTGTAGTGACTTTTTACAGCTCAGACACACATACATTATAAGTGTAGTGACTTTTTACAGCTCAGACATACATACACTATTAAGTGTAGTGACTTTTTACAGCTCAGACATACATACACTATAAGTGTAATGACTTTTTACAGCTCAGACATACATACACTATAAGTGTAGTGACTTTTTACAGCTCAGACATACATACATTATAAGTGTAAGGGTAGTGACTTTTTACAGCTCAGACATACATACACTATAAGTGTAGTGACTTTTTACAGCTCAGACATACATACATTATAAGTGTAAGGGTAGTGACTTTTTACAGCTCAGACATACATACACTATAAGTGTAGTGACTTTTTACAGCTCAGACATACATACACTATTAAGTGTAGTGACTTTTTACAGCTCAGACATACATACACTATAAGTGTAATGACTTTTTACAGCTCAGACATACATACATTATAAGTGTAGTGACTTTTTACAGCTCAGACATACATATATTATAAGTGTAGTGACTTTTTACAGCTCAGACATACATACATTATAAGTGTAAGGGTAGTGACTTTTTACAGCTCAGACATACATACACTATAAGTGTAGTGACTTTTTACAGCTCAGACATACATACATTATAAGTGTAGTGACTTTTTACAGCTCAGACATACATATATTATAAGTGTAGTGACTTTTTACAGCTCAGACATACATACACTATAAGTGTAGTGACTTTTTACAGCTCAGACATACATACACTATAAGTGTAGTGACTTTTTACAGCTCAGACATACATACACTATTAAGTGTAGTGACTTTTTACAGCTCAGACACACATACATTATAAGTGTAGTGACTTTTTACAGCTCAGACATACATATATTATAAGTGTAGTGACTTTTTACAGCTCAGACATACATACACTATAAGTGTAGTGACTTTTTACAGCTCAGACATACATACACTATAAGTGTAGTGACTTTTTACAGCTCAGACATACATACACTATAAGTGTAGTGACTTTTTACAGCTCAGACACACATACACTATTAAGTGTAATGACTTTTTACAGCTCAGACATACATACATTATAAGTGTAGTGACTTTTTACAGCTCATACATACATACATACATACATACATACATACATACATACATACATACATACATACATACATACATACATACATACATACATACATACATACATACATACATACATACATACATACATACATACATACATACATACATTATAAGTGTAATGACATTTTACAGCTCAGACATACATATGTTGGAGTCATGATGGGTGAATGGTTAGCGTGACCGGCTTGGAATCTACAGGTTGCAGGTTCGAGCCCCTTCGCTGCCTGCTGTTTGTTTCTGAGTGGCTAAAGTCCTTGGGCAAGATTTGAACCACGACTGTGCCTCAGTCAACCCAGCTGTATAACTGGGGACCTGGTAGGATGTAGGTTGCAATGTGAAGGCTTTAATCCTATGCGCTTAAATGGCTGCAATGGATTGTATGCTCCCCGGGGAGTTGAGGAAGACTAAAGGGCCGTTGTGCTGTTCTGATCCGAGCCAGGGGTAATAATTGTAAAGCGCTTTGAGCACAGAGTGGGAAAGTGCTATATAAGAAACCAACATTATTATTATTATTATTATTATTATTATTATGTTATTATTATGTTATAAGTGTATTTTATGTATTTTCTTGTAATTCTGTTTCAAACTCATACAAATTTCCTATGAAAATGAAATATTTTCTGTGAATTTTGCTAAATATAAAAAACATTTATGATATATTAATCTTGGAAATGTTCACCTATGTAAAACTTGGCAAATTAAGGGCTACACTTTGAAATGTTCACCTAAACTTGGCCATGGGCAACACTTTGAAATTTTCACCTATTTAAAACTTGGCCAAGGGCTACACTTTGAAATGTTCACCTAAACTTGGCCAAGGGCTACACTTTGAAATGTTCACCTATTTAAAACTTGGCCAAGGGCTACACTTTGAAATGTTCACCTATTTAAAACTTGGCCAAGGGCTACAGTTTGAAATGTTCACCTAAACTTGGCCAAGGGCTACAGTTTGAAATGTTCACCTAAACTTGGCCATGGGCAACACTTTGAAATTTTCACCTATTTAAAACTTGGCCAAGGGCTACACTTTGAAATGTTCACCTAAACTTGGCCAAGGGCTACACTTTGAAATGTTCACCTATTTAAAACTTGGCCAAGGGCTACAGTTTGAAATGTTCACCTATTTAAAACTTGGCCATGGGCTACAGTGTGAAATGTTCACCTATTTAAAACTTGGCCAAGGGCTACAGTGTGAAATGTTCACCTATTTAAAACTTGGCCAAGGGCTACAGTGTGAAATGTTCACCTATTTAAAACTTGGCCAAGGGCTACACTTTGAAATGTTCACCTATTTAAAACTTGGCCAAGGGCTACAGTTTGAAATGTTCACCTAAACTTGGCCATGGGCTACAGTTTGAAATGTTCACCTAAACTTGGCCATGGGCTACACTTTGAAATGTTCACCTATTTAAAACTTGGCCAAGGGCTACAGTTTGAAATGTTCACCTAAACTTGGCCAAGGGCAACAGTTTGAAATGTTCACCTATTTAAAACTTGGCCATGGGCTACAGTTTGAAATGTTCACCTAAACTTGGCCAAGGGCTACAGTTTGAAATGTTCACATATTTAAAACTTGGCCATGGGCTACAGTTTGAAATGTTCACCTAAACTTGGCCAAGGGCTACAGTTTGAAATGTTCACCTATTTAAAACTTGGCCATGGGCTACAGTTTGAAATGTTCACCTATTTAAAACTTGGCCAAGGGCTACAGTTTGAAATGTTCACATATTTAAAACTTGGCCAAGGGCTACACTTTGAAATGTTCACCTAAACTTGGCCATGGGCTACAGTGTGAAATGTTCACCTATTTAAAACTTGGCCAAGGGCTACAGTGTGAAATTTTCACCTATTTAAAACTTGGCCAAGGGCTACACTTGAAATGTTCACCTAAACTTGGCCAAGGGCTACAGTTTGAAATGTTCACCTATTTAAAACTTGGCCAAGGGCTACAGTTTGAAATGTTCACCTATTTAAAACTTGGCCAAGGGCTACAGTGTGAAATGTTCACCTAAACTTGGCCATGGGCTACAGTGTGAAATGTTCACCTAAACTTGGCCATGGGCTACAGTGTGAAATGTTCACCTATTTAAAACTTGGCCAAGGGCTACAGTGTGAAATGTTCACCTATTTAAAACTTGGCCAAGGGCTACACTTTGAAATGTTCACCTAAACTTGGCCAAGGGCTACAGTTTGAAATGTTCACATATTTAAAACTTGGCCAAGGGCTACAGTTTGAAATGTTCACATATTTAAAACTTGCCCAAGGGCTACAGTTTGATTTCACTTTGCACTGAAATCCTCCTTTTGACATAGATGTTCCCAGAGGACTTCAACACATCAGTAGAGTTTTAGAAGATGTAAAATACAAAGTGGTGAAAAGAAAGCATTGACAAGACTGCTACAAAACACCAGCTGGTAGTCATCTCCCGAACCTTGTCTAGCATTTGTTTGCTTCAAACATCTCTTCTCAAAGTATTTCAACCGGTATTAACAACTGTCAGACAGACAGTAACCACGGTGACCAGAGAGTGACACCAACAACACCAACTCTTCAGGGTTGAATTGAAAGTTGTTACCTACACAAAATTAGAAACCTCACTGAAAATATAATTTATCATTTGGGTTAAATGCATTTAATGAATTATTCAACCACAAAGACAATAATGTACAAACCTTTTTTCTTTGGCTCCCAGTCCATTTAGACCATACCATAAATACAATACTATTCATGAGAAAATATACAACCTCTTACCAACTCCGTACACAGCCCTATTGTGTACAATCACAAGCAACACTAATAGAACTCTTACACAATTAATTAATCACTAGTAATTCTTGTACTTGGCTTTATAGTACAAACCCCAGGGCTTACTCAATGTTGTCAAGGCAATTCTAAGGGCTTACTCAATGTTGTCAAGGCAATTCTAAGGGCTTACTCAATGTTGTCAAGGCAATTCTAAGGTGAAGTTCAACAAAGCAACCATACAACAATGTACATCACTAGCTAAATTTCTTAAAAGCTACAGAAAATGACAATTAGTTATTTTTGCCATACATCTATTACAACACTGCATTAAAAGTGGTCTATACTTCAAGCATCTTGGTTTACTCTCAGACCACTAAAAAGACAGACTAGAAACACCTATTGTATTAGATGTGAATGGGATCTTAATCCCTCTTCCTACTGTCACTGTCACCCTTCAAGCATGTCTTTTGTTTTCAACTCTCTCTCTCTCTCTCTCTGAAGACTGTTGAACGTTGTACAAAATGATACTTCGGGTCTGTACAGTTTTTAGCAAATGACTCAGAGTTTCTCTCGGAAAAGGTCAAAGGTTACTAGGTAGTCTATAACCGGAAATGAAGACCGTTACGCAGTCGCAATCAAAATCACTGCAGTTTCAGATGAGTTATGCTCTGTTTAAGTTGCTTGTTCCTAGCAACCTTTATCTATGAATATATAATAAGTGATTTTTAGAAGGGTTTTGACACTGGAATTCAAATATTGAGAGCTTATAGGTCTTTTTCCTCGGGTAAGTCAGAATGTGAATTATCGAACCATCCATTGCTATATACCGTTGTACATATGCTACTCTTTCCAGAAAGTTCTTTTGAAAAATGGATACTATTATAGGCCAGGGATTAGAATAAACTACACTTCAACAATATTATCATTGCTTGTAGTCGGTTAGTTTTTTTTTTCTTCGCCACTTGATTGGTCTTGCGTCTTTGATCATATGTCGATATGGTCGTCCTTATTCTTGGAGTAATAACAGTCAGTTCCTAAAATAATTTCATTTCATTCACAGTCATCATTTCACTGTTGTATTCCATATCAACAAACGTGTTTCGTATCCTGATACAACTAAAAGTACCCATGTATGAATACAAGGACACGTTTGGGTGAGATGGCTTACAGGCTGTCAACCTCCGGTTGGTACATACATGTATCTCTAGCCCTAGCTGATTGTAGCATTTGCAGTGATTTTGAGAGCTTTTTCTTCTGTTTTTGTGCTTTTTTCATACTGTTGTTTAACAGAAAGCAAACATCACAAAGTCTGTAATGTTAACCCAAATAGATGAGATCACACTGAAAATGTGAGTTAGATGTCAGTGAACTGCCAGTTGCATGTGTTGCTACAGTTGCCGATTTTGACGGACATTTAGGTACCTCTGAACACTTTTTGTGTCTTGAAGGCTCCGTAATTAATGTTGGAGTTAGGAAATGTCTGAAGTTTTGGCAGTCAAGGCTTAATTTACCAGGAAAATCCACCCAACTTCGCAGTTCAGATCTGAATGGCTTCCGTCTTTTTGCATTTACGTGGGAATTACAGCGTTTGGAATGAAAAAATTACAAAAACATACAAAAAGTCCTCAAAATCACATCAAATGATACAATTAGTGCAGTCGTGTTACTTTACGTGATGCATAGTAACATAGCAACTTCATACATAAACAAGTCATTGAGAATGACATAGTCCCCGCTATGATTGGGTTTTAAGGAATTATCACTACTCTGATCACGCAACAACACTTGTGAACCTAAATCAAAGAGACTTGCCTACAACAATAAAGGATGGGTTGGGTATGGGGGATCGTATCACGACGAAAATGGATATGCACATGTATGTCATAGAACACTGTCCTAATACCAACTTTGAATGAGATCTGTTCAAGCATGTCTGAGTTATGGCTTTGGACATGGAAAATTCGCAAACAAAATGGCTGCCAGGCAGCCATATTGGATCGTATCACAATGAAAATGGATATGCACATGTATGTCATAGAACACTGTCCTAATACCAACTTTGAATGAGATCTGTTCAAGCATGTCTGAGTTATGGCTTTAGACAGGGAAAATTCGCAAACAAAATGGCTGCTAGGTGGCCATATTGGATCGTATCATAAAACAAATTGACGTGCATATGTATGCCATAGTATGTTGCCCCTGTACCAAGTTTGAAAAAAATCGGTCCAGGCATCTCCAAGAAACGGCTGCGGACGGACGGACGGACGGACGGACAGACGGAACCCAATCCATAAGTCCCCGTTCCGGACTTCGTCCGCGGGGACTAAAAACACATTCAAGGTTGAATCTGTGATAAAAAAAAGTACCAAAATATGAAATCTTTCCCCTAAGAATTGATGCCATGATTTGTATTTTAGTTTCTGTATGTACATCTCTCTCCATGATTTGTATTTTAGTTTCTGTATGTACACATCTCTCTCCATGATTTGTATTTTAGTTTCTGTATGTACACATCTCTCTCCATGATTTGTATTTTAGTTTCTGTATGTACACATCTCTCTCCATGATTTGTATTTTAGTTTCTGTATGTACACATCTCTCTCCGAGATTTGTATTTTAGTTTCTGTATGTACACATCTCTCTCCATGATTTGTATTTTAGTTTCTGTATGTACACATCTCTCTCCGAGATTTGTATTTTAGTTTCTGTATGTACACATCTCTCCATGATTTGTATTTTAGTTTCTGTATGTACACATCTCTCCATGATTTGTATTTTAGTTTCTGTATGTACACATCTCTCCATGATTTGTATTTTAGTTTCTGTATGTACACATCTCTCTCCATGATTTGTATTTTAGTTTCTGTATGTACACATCTCTCCGTGATTTGTATTTTAGTTTCTGTATGTACACATCTCTCTCCATGATTTGTATTTTAGTTTCTGTATGTACATCACTCTCCATGATTTGTATTTTAGTTTCTGTATGTACACATCTCTCTCAGTGATTTGTATTTTAGTTTCTGTATGTACACATCTCTCTCCATGATTTGTATTTTAGTTTCTGTATGTACACATCTCTCCGTGATTTGTATTTTAGTTTCTGTATGTACACATCTCTCTCCATGATTTGTATTTTAGTTTCTGTATGTACATCACTCTCCATGATTTGTATTTTAGTTTCTGTATGTACACATCTCTCTCCATGATTTGTATTTTAGTTTCTGTATGTACACATCTCTCTCAGTGATTTGTATTTTAGTTTCTGTATGTACACATCTCTCTCCGAGATTTGTATTTTAGTTTCTGTATGTACACATCTCTCCGTGATTTGTATTTTAGTTTCTGTATGTACACATCTCTCTCCATGATTTGTATTTTATTTTCTGTATGTACACATCTCTCTCCGAGATTTGTATTTTAGTTTCTGTATGTACACATCTCTCCATGATTTGTATTTTAGTTTCTGTATGTACATCTCTCTCCGAGATTTGTATTTTAGTTTCTGTATGTACACATCTCTCCATGATTTGTATTTTAGTTTCTGTATGTACATCTCTCGCCATGATTTGTATTTTATTTTCTGTATGTACACATCTCTCTCAGTGATTTGTATTTTAGTTTCTGTATGTACATCTCTCTCCATGATTTGTATTTTAGTTTCTGTATGTACACATCTCTCCATGATTTGTATTTTAGTTTCTGTATGTACACATCTCTCCATGATTTGTATTTTAGTTTCTGTATGTACACATCTCTCCATGATTTGTATTTTAGTTTCTGTATGTACACATCTCTCTCTGAGATTTGTATTTTAGTTTCTGTATGTACACATCTCTCTCTGAGATTTGTATTTTAGTTTCTGTATGTACATCTCTCTCCATGATTTGTATTTTAGTTTCTGTATGTACACATCTCTCCATGATTTGTATTTTAGTTTCTGTATGTACACATCTCTCTCTGAGATTTGTATTTTAGTTTCTGTATGTACACATCTCTCTCTGAGATTTGTATTTTAGTTTCTGTATGTACATCTCTCTCCATGATTTGTATTTTAGTTTCTGTATGTACATCTCTCTCTCTGTAAACTGCTCAACTCTTCACTTGTTTTCACCAAAAGTGTATATAGTGTTCCATCACTCAGTTAGTATCCATTACTCTCAGAAAATAACACCATTACTGATGTCTTAAGAAAACACAGTCACTTTATCTTCAAGGAGCTGTCCATTTTATCCTCCCAAGGTCTTGTTTGTCCACAGTTTCTTTTTTCTTTCTCTTTGTCTGCCATGCCTATTCAATTTGTTTATTATTTTTCACTTGATTTGGGTATCTTTTACCATTTGACAAAGATTGACTACTTATTTGTTTTGATGTCACTGTCACTTTCACAAGACATTATTCCCAACAACAAACTTGTTGTTACAGTTCAACTTTCACCGATACAATCCATTTTGCAAGGTTCTTCATCAAACAATATTTTGGACAAAAAGTAGATAAACCATGGCCATAATCATTCCCTCTCCAGAAATCGTAACACAAATGTTACCTACTTGTTGATTAGCTATTTGAGGTTTGGTCTCTGAATAGAAAGACCTGTACAAGCATGTCTGAGTTATGGCTTTGGACATGGAAAATTCGTGCTGTGCCAACAAAATCGCTGCCAGGCAGCCATATCGGATTGTATCACAACGAAAATAGATATGCACATGTGTGTCATAGAACACTGTCCTAATACCAACTTTGAATGAGATCTGTTTAAGCATGTCTGAGTTATGGCTTTGGACATGGAAAATTCACAAACAAAATGGCTACCAGGCAGCCATATTGGATCGTATCATGAAACAAATTGACATGCATATGTATGCCATAGTATGTTGCCCATGTACCAAGTTTGAAAAATATCGATCCAGGCATCCCCGTCCCGGACTTCGTCTGATGGGGACTAAAAACAACATTCATAGATCCCCCACCACACTTTTTCCCAAATTCCCTCACCAATTATAAGCTCACGTATGGGAGCTGATGTCGTGGCGATGTCTGGATGTCTGTCTGTGTGTGTGTGTCTGTGTAGAAATTTTGTTCCATTGATATCTCAAAAAGCAGTGAAACAAATGTTCTGCAATTTACTATGTGGCACTGTCAGCCTTAGTCTATCAGCTAGCCCTCGGATGTTCTTCCGATAAAATACGACACACAGCCGAACAACGCTATCGAGGATGGAACATCCGAGGTCTAGCGAATGTCATCAGGATATAAATAACTGCCAATCAGAGAACCGTATTAGCGACAAGCACAAACAGAGGACAATAGCTAAATTTTCATGCATATTCATCTTAAGGAGGGGCTTGTATAAATAACCACCAATGCGTTAACTGAAATGTGTGAATGACAACGTCTACACACCCATCAAACTCACAATTACCATAAACCGATAAGCCATAGTAATGACGTAAATGTGTTTGTCAACACTTGCATGCAGAGATTCCCGAGGTCATAGGTTATTTAATATATTAAAGTATATATATGCATAGATGGCCCAACCCACCGCTCAATGTAATCTCAATGGAATGTCCATTCTGAAAATGACATTCGCTAGACTGTTCGGGCAGGCCCTCACATGCGAACTTCGTTCGCTTATAGTTATAGCATCGAAAGAAAGCCCGAACGTCTAGCAGCAAGACTAGGCGCATCACTGAAATGCCCTCACTTCGATCTAGCAGCAAGACTATGTCAGCCTGTAACTTAGCGATGATTAGTTTTTGGTGGGAGCGGCTTGCATAATTAATGATAATTTGCATAATTAATGATTTTATAAATGGGGCTATATATGCAGAATAGCTGCATCAAATTCAATGAAACTAGCTACATCAACAGATCATACAAAGATATAAAAGCACAAAGTCATTAACTTATGTCGTTAATTAGGGCTAATTTGCATAATTAATGGTGTCAATTAATTGCTCATTTGCATACTTAACAAACTTTGACAGTTACGGCCTATACCAAGAAAGACTGCCACATTTGATGAAACTTGCCAATTTGCATATTTGGTGAACTTTTGCAATAAGGGATATATAGTCAGGACTGTAACTTAGTGAACTTGATACAAATATTGATTACACAAAGGTGCCAACAGTACAGCAAGCACATTAACAACATTTCCCCTCATACGGGAGCATTTTCAGTTCATCTCTGGTTCAGATATCCAACTAAAATTACAGTTGAAAGTATGGAAAACTTGCCCATATTTACCGAACAGTGACAGAGTACCAATCTATCTGACTTAAATTATAATTGAATATATGGAAAACTTTGTACATTTGACCAGATATTTCACTCTGTTACTGAGGCAACAAGTTTCTTTTGTCATTTTCTAAGATATGATTAGCAAGGCCATAGCAAGATGACCCTGATTTTCAAGTTTACCATAAAATGGTGGATTAAGTTGAAACTGTTTACACTTTCTCACATGAGTGCATCCCTCTTCCATTAACAGTAACACCAGACTGTCCTGTACACTCAATGAAAAATGTCTCAGTTATGTGGACCAGGTGACGTGGGAAGTCAAACTGTATCATGCCCTAAAGTTGTGGGATATATAATTAAAAGAAATTCCTTCCATGCATGGAGGAGCAAGATAAGTGCATTTCTTTCATATTTTTATTACATGTCTGGACTGTCTGCCAACTGATACAAATTACTTTTGTTTGTTCCGTTGGACTGGTCTCAGTCTCAGTCTCAGTCTAAGGCTGTGGAAGACTAACACCTGGAAGATGAAATGCTTCCTAGAGGGGGGGTATAGTCTTTTGTCAACTTGCAAACAGTTGAGACATCTTATTCTTTGAGAATTTGTAATTTAATCTCTCCAGTGATGGTTTACAATAGACAACGATGGTATTCAATCCATATTTCACACAGCTAGTTTCTGGCACATTCCATTCATAATAGGGGTGTTCATATTCAACGACCACACAAAAAGATCCTGTCTTCATATTTAAATGAACTGAAATAAATACTTATCACCCATTTGAGTAGTTTTACACTAAGAGTTTAAATTTGTGCAAGAATTTGATTTTTGTTTATTTTCCGCTTGAAATCTAAACAGCTACCACCCCTAGTGTTAGAATCAGATACGTTGCAGGTGAATCGTATGTCTAAGTTAGTAGGTAAACACAACATTGAGGGTATACATAACGCTGACAGGGCATTGAGTATTACTAGTCTAGGATGACCATTCTTCCAATCTTCATTGCAATCCTTTGTGTGGTTTGAATACAAAAAGAGGGAGAGCCTTTTACACAATCTGTCATCAGCTCACATGAACGGGAGACAAAAAACACATGCGAGATAAGACGCCTTGTAACTTCTTCACAACTATTCACTAAAATGTTAGACAGAAAGCTTTAACTTATTTCAATAATATTTTATATGTCTGTATGACTTTTTTAGCACTACTTAATCTTATCTTATTTTAGAATTCTACATATGAATAAACCTTGTCAACATCTTCAGTATTGTACAACTGTAAAAGTAGACAAACAATTTGTCCTCTATAAATTTTCATTGATTTTCAACTTCATTTTGTACAAAAATCAGAGAAAGCATCCAGATGTATAAATTGATGTCAAAATTTTTATTCAAAACTGGACATAACAGTGACAAACATTACATAACCATGAACTTGGTGTGAGCTGCTCCCAAAATGATAACAAACAAACTGTTCATTTTGGACAGAAACCTGAGAAATGATGACTATGAATACATTGGTGTCAAAATTTTGGTTAAAAAGTGTTTTAACCAAATTTCATAAACATAAAGTAGACATTTCACACACGTCTGAGGTTAAATGCTAAACCATCCAATATGGCAACAATCCATGGAAGACAGAAGAGGGATGTCCTCAAGACGGCCTGCAGCTAAAACACAACCTAAATAAATATGTCAGCATGTGCGTGTGCATTGCAGTGTGTGTGGTTTGGGACACAGACAGCTCTGAACACTGTATTTAGTTAGTCTTTTGTATAAAACAAATGAAAGAAATCAACCTGTTCTTTCACATTGTTTTTTCAGCTGTCTCTGCTTCAGTATTTGCTGAGAACACAGGACACATTCTCCGTTCATATATCACTCACAAAACTAAATTGAAAGAGAGGTGTTAGTTAAATAGTTGTCATTTTAATTGGAGTTACCTTGAAGAACTGTCATCTTTATACTGTTGGTATTTATTCACTTTGTTATTAGATGCCAAGTCTACCAATGAGGTTCTTATCCCTCTTACACAGTGACAATTTGATTACCTTGCCACCAGCTGAATATATAAATGGACATTTCACCCTCACTCATTCATTCTTATCCATTTTTTTTACAAAGTTCAACAAAAATTTCAAAATGTTCACATTTTACCAGTTATCGAGTTGAAGTGATGTTTTACACTAATGGTGTCATTTTTTGTTCAGATTTGAGGACATCTTAGTAACAGATAAAACTTGTTTAGATTTTCATAATAGTTTAAATCATCAAAACTTTCAATGAAATGGTGACAGTTTTTGTCCAGATTTTGACAGCCTTAGTAAAAAAAACTTGCATACATTTGCATATCTTGTATGCCAATTAATAACTTTCACACAGTTTTTCTGTTATTTAATTTTCAAAATGACTATAGACAGAAATGCCACCCACCCATATGGGATAAATCTAGTAAAACTTACATAAAATAGCCTAGAGTTGATTTGGACTAGGAGTTGTGGGCAATAACCCAAATCACAGACATGTCTAGAGTTTATGCTATTAACTAGTGTACATTTCACAATATTTCACAAAAACGTAAGTTTTCAATATTTTCTGAAAAGTAATTTTGAAAGATCACTGAAATTTTTTTTAAATAAGAAAAAAAGATAATTGAATGTGGTCATTCTGAGAGTCAATTCAAAGTGGGTTAACTCTGTATCCATGGCAACATCATATATTTTATATCCCCCAGTTATACTTTCTACATTGTTATCAGATTTATACAAAATATTTCAAAAAGAATAACACTTTTATAACTTCTCTTTTCAATTTAAATTCAACTTCCACTATCTAATCTACAAAGATAAATTTCTGTTTCCAAAATCTCACAATAAATCATTTTTTACCATGATGCAATTATGCCTACTTACTCACATGATGGATAAACAACACCAGTTATAAACAAGCTCAGACATGCAATACATCTCTTAATAAAGCTAACATTTTATTTCACTTTTATACTTGCTATAAATCTAGCCCTTTTCATTTATCAACTAAGATATTGTATATCGTTATTGACACTACCAGTAAAGGTGACACATGTCTCTCACATAAAATCCTCTTAAACAAAAAAAAGTTTGCCTAACAGAAAATGTGTCAAAACAAGTCCTTTTGGCCTGTATTATTCTGTTTAACACATTCTCACAATTTGTACAATTTCACACAGCACACATTGAAAGTAAACATCTCTCAGGACATTTAGCATTTGCAGCAAAAACTACTCACTCACTGAGGCAAATATATTTACAATAAACAGTGACTCAAACAGAATCAAACGCATATCAGTTTAAACTTGATTTTATGTTTATTCATATTGTATTATGACAGCTGCAAAGTATTCAATATTACATCATATGTATAGCCCTTCAATTCTAATTGTAATGTTGAATTTTTAATAAATTGACACTGTAACAGAAATCCCAAATTTCAGCTGAAGTCTATAAAATGCAGTGTAATACACTAAATGCATTTAGGAACATATCAGTCATAAAATAATGTCTATCCATTCTGACTGAAATTTTATTTTAAACCAGCCAGCCAACCAGCCACCCACTGAACTCTAGGTTTGAGACCATTGCTATTAGAAAAGACAGCATGTTGATCCAAATAACAAAGTTTTTCAGCTAACTTAAAGGCCTGACAAACCGTACCCCATCAACCTCCACTTCGCTATCACCCTTTACTTTCCCATACCCCATCAACCTCCACTTCGCTATCACCCTTTACTTTCCCGTACCCCATCAACCTCCACTTCGCTATCACCCTTTACTTTCCCGTACCCCATCAACCTCCACTTCGCTATCACCCTTTACTTTCCCGTACCCCATCAATCTCCACTTCGCTATCACCCTTTACTTTCCCGTACCCCATCAACCTCCACTTCGCTATCACCCTTTACTTTCCCATACCCCATCAACCTCCACTTCGCTATCACCCTTTACTTTCCTGTACCCCATCAACCTCCACTTCGCTATCACCCTTTACTTTCCCGTACCCCATCAATCTCCACTTCGCTATCACCCTTTACTTTCCCATACCCCGTCAACCTCCACTTCGCTATCACCCTTTACTTTCCCATACCCCATCAACCTCCACTTCGCTATCACCCTTTACTTTCCCGTACCCCATCAACCTCCACTTCGCTATCACCCTTTACTTTCCCATACCCCATCAACCTCCACTTCGCTATCACCCTTTACTTTCCCATACCCCATCAACCTCCACTTCGCTATCACCCTTTACTTTCCCGTACCCCGTCAACCTCCACTTCGCTATCACCCTTTACTTTCCCATACCCCATCAATCTCCACTTCACTATCACCCTTTACTTTCCCATACCCCATCAACCTCCACTTCGCTATCACCCTTTACTTTCCCATACCCCATCAACCTCCACTTCGCTATCACCCTTTACTTTCCCATACCCCATCAACCTCCACATCATTATCATCCTCTACATTACCCCTACCCCATCGACCCCCACATCGTTATCACTCTCAATCACCTATTTCCCTTATCTAAACCAGGCATTTTAAAAATGTACATTATACTGTCTTCCATTTTCAAACATGAATATTTCTAATCACAAGCTTACACTCCAATGCCATCAACCATGGGGACTATTTCCATAACCAATTATCTATGTAGAGATAGATGACTATGTGTTGGTGCCAACTTTATTGTAGGCCAGTCAAGTCAACAGACAAGTACTGATAAAAGAGAAAGTGAGAGACTAAACAAAGAAAGCAGCGACAGATGCTGTACATTCCTGAAGACCTTAGCTAACTAAAAGAGTAAAAATAGAGACAAGTATTATTGATAAAGTGACAATGACAACTTTATAAGTTAAATGAGAAGAATGAAGCCTATGGGCAGCATAGAATGAAGCCTATGGGCAGCATAGCAATTCAACTACATAGATTATATTATACAGTTTCAAGACTATAAAGGAACAAGGGTGTGTCTCAGAATGTATGATCTGTGTTTTGCACATGATAGTGTGCATGAGGGTGCATGTATGTACATGACTGTACATAATGTGTACGTGCATCATGTGTAGGGGAAATATAAATAGGTGGGCGTGTATTAATGTGTGTTTATATGTACGTGTGTGAATGTATGTGTGCATGTGTGTGTATATGTGTGTGTATGTACATGTATGTGTGCATGTGTGTGTGTGTGTGTGTGCATATATATCAATGTGTATGAGTCATTATATGTATATGTGCATGTTTATGTCTATGGGTGTATGCATGTGGATGTAAATGTGTGTGACTAGTGTTTTGAGAGTTTGTTGGACTGTTACACAGTGTATAAACATTCTGATTACCATGTACAGTAAGCCTACCATACCTATTCTTCTATTCCTTAGGAAGCATTTGGAACAATCCAAAATAGAAATCCAGTAAGGGGTAACAGGATCCTTTTGCTTGTTAGTATTGACGTTAGGTTTATGTTTGTCAGTTTGTGGTAGGGATTGTGATAGTGGTTTAATTAAGTGAAAGTTAAAGCCACTTCTGGTAGTTGCTGTCAGTGGTAACAATGGTTTGTACATTTACTTCTGGTTGCTCTTGTACTAAAAGCAGGCACAAGGTATATAGATAAATGTGTATTTTTTTTAAAGATTTTCTCTGTTACTAAAATCCTACAAAATTCAAACTAAGTACAAACAAATTATTAAGTTAAACATACTTTTGTTACTTTGTTCTATTTTTTTACCACCTATTGGTAACCATTCATATGGTAACCATTCCTATGGTAACCATTCCTATGGTAACCATTCCTATTGGTAACCATTCCTATGGTAACCATTCCTATGGTAACCATTCCTATGGTAACCATTCCTATGGTAACCATTCCTATTGGTAACCATTCCTATTGGTAACCATTCCTATGGTAACCATTCCTATGGTAACCATTCCTATTGGTAACCATTCCTATTAGTAACCATTCCTATGGTAACCATTCCTATTGGTAACCATTCATATTGGTAACCATTCCTATTAGTAACCATTCCTATGGTAACCATTCCTATTGGTAACCATTCCTATTGGTAACCATTCCTATGGTAACCATTCCTATGGTAACCATTCCTATGGTAACCATTCCTATTAGTCACCACTTCTCTTTACATATCTATATGCTAGACTAAAACTGACAGTAAAGAACCACAATTTTTTTGTAAATTCACCTGTGGTAAAGTACTTACACCATATTGCTACATTATCTATATTGTCATCTTTTAAGGCTAAAAGTAAACCACACATGGTACTATGGTAATAGGTACAGTTTTCCAGTAAGACTATCAGCAGCGTTCTATATGTATGGATGACATACAGGGTACTTTTATCATCTTTGCTGGCAAGATAACAATGAGCATACATGGATAGAAAGCGGTATCATAACATCAAAGCTAAAATTACCACATGCCATTACCATATGTGATACCATTTTGACTATAATGGATGTTTGGACCAACAAAGTTTCAAAGTAGCACAACAGGAGGTTCTCAGGTAGTAAATGGTGTGAAACGCTAACAAGAACAGTTAGCACAGATATCTTGTTGTTATAGAAACAACCCATGACCCATTATCAGAGACAAGAGTATCTGATTCAACTTTTGGGAAAGAATATGATGGCTGTTTAGACCAAAAACATTTCAACGTAGCACAGTGGGAATTCTTACATAGTAAATAATGTGAAATGTTAACAAGAACAGCCTGCACAGGTATCTTGTTGTAGTTATGGAAACGACCCATGACCCATTATCAGAGACAAGAGGATCAACTTTTCGGGGAAAATAAAAGACTATTGAGGACTCTTTTATAGTGAGAATCATGGAGAGTATGTTATTATCCATTTATGACTTGGTAGACCTTGAAATAGGATCTCCAATCTATGTAAAGAATTTACTGGTCAGAAAATAATGGTGTAGTTAATACAAGAAAATAGCCTTATTGTCCTATGTAGGTGATTGGTATCTTGAGGTAACATTCCACCATGATGACAATGAAAGTGTTATATGTATCCTGATTGTACAGATCACCTTGCAATAGGAATTCAAATTCCAACAACAACAACCTGTCCCTGTTCAATGTTCAAATGTAATGCAGAAGTTCATTTCTGTCTAAAGTTGCTAAAGTTTTGACCAGTCTGTCTCCAAAATCTAAAAAACAAGTCATTGAGAATGAGAATGACATAGTCCCCGCTATGATTTGGTTTTAAGGAACTGGCAGTTTATGTTGACATTCGCAAACAAAATGGCTACCAGGCAGCCATATTGGATCGTATCACAACAACAATGAATATGCACATGTATGTCATAGAACACAGTCTTAATACCAACTTTGAATGAGATCTGTTCAAGCATGTCTGAGTTATGGCTTTGGACAGGGAAAATTTGCAAACAAAATGGCTGCTAGACTTCGTCCGGTGGGGACTAATTACAAAAAAATCAAAAAAAGAAAAGAAGATGTGCTGACTTGAAATTAACAAATCTGAGTAAGCTACCCTCTGCGCATTGACACACCATATATCAAAGCAATCTGATAAGTAGTATTTGAGGAGATGATGAAAATATCATTTTTGAAAAAGAAATTGTAAAAATTTGAAAATGACACATCAACTTGGCATGAACAAATCTGAATAGCCTACCCCAAGGAACATGCACACCAAATATCAAAGTATTCTGACTCACTTTCGGAGAAGATGATGAAAATAAAAAAAGTTGACGGACACACCATGATCACTAATACCTCTATACCTATACCCACCTATATACCTAAAGCTTACACTTTCAGCTTTCGCTGACAGTGGAACTAAAAAATTCAGTCCAGGCATCTCCAAGAAATGGCTCCGGACGAACAGACAGACGAACGGAACCCAATCCATAAGTCCCCGTCCCGGACTTTGTCCAGCAGGGACTAAAAATTCCAATGTTGATTTTGGGGAATTTAGGTGATAAGGTGATAATGATAAGAAACTGTCATTGAACATTTTGAGAAGTATGGACAAATTTATTTCAATATGGACAATAAATGCTATATTGTACTGTTAGTACAGACCTACAACCATCAACTATCCCAATCAGTAGTCATGTAAAACCAAAACTGTTTATTCAAAAGAATCATTTGCACGACTTCAATCCACAATAAGGTTGCAATGTGTAAAAGGTGTCATAGGAAAACTGTAACTATTGTCAAATAATTTTGGTGATAAAGTAACACAATTTTATTATCAGTTCACAAATAAGTATTATTTGTATGATTTTAATTTAAAATAAATAAATAAAGTTGAGACATGTCAAAAAAAATACAGAAAAACAAGAATTTTTGTCAAATGTTTCTGGTGGAAAAGTTAAATAATTTTATCGTTCATTCACAAATGAATGTCAAAAATCTATAGAAATACAAGAATTTTTGCCAAGTGATTATAGTTGGAAAGTGGTTCCTACTGGAGAGTGTAGTCTGAAAGCTGATCAGCTCTGCCAGTGAGTCAACACAATGTTTCAAACACTGACTTCAGTATGTTTTTATTATGATTGATGTGGGGCTGCTTATGTATCCAAAGAACCACTAAATATAAATTATAAAGTGAAATGAACCGAGCACACACAGGGAGCCCAATCCCAACCTTGCAATAACCAAGCGGCTGACAATCCATCCAGCAGTACTTCTGGTATCAAATTACACCTATTACCACAACACAGTGGTTTCAAGTACACCAGTAGTCTTGTCAAACTTCACTCAAATAGAGGAAATGTCTGAAAACTTTCCCATCAAGTGGTTTAACATCCCGAAAATGTAAATGCAAATTAATGAGATAACCAATTCAGCATTCCAAAATCTATCAATTACTGTCTGTTCATGTGAATGCATATTTTATCTCTAGCAACAGTGTGGAATCACCTGTAAACTTATAACTGCTCAACATTTTTGTATTAATGAACAGGTCATATTTGGGTGACCCGTACTTGGGTTCATATTTCTAGGGTATATTTGAGTAAAAGTAAAAAACTCACTCCCAAGGTAAATAATATTCAATTTAGACTTCCAAAGTGTTTGCATTACAATCTGATCACTTTGTCTACATGTGAGTGGCCAATCACTTTGCTGCATTCTATCAATTAGAGTCTGCTTTGTATTGGATCCACAAATTACATTTTTTTTTGTAACCACTATAATACATATAAATTCAGTTATAGTAGCATTAACACAAAAAAACGGTATTCATCTTCACTTTACTAAATGGTACAATCAATGTTACTTGTAATTTGAGGTCTACAATTCTCAACAGAAATGTCGATCACATCTGTCTGCTTTAAATTCAATCAAACCAAACCTTGCTAACTTTCTGAGCAAACAAAGATACATTGTCCATTAAACCATTAATTTCTGTAGCATTTTTCAAATTTCTTTTTTTTCAAAGAACGATGGTGGCTACCCATTCCTATGAAGTGTCTAGTAATGGATGTAGTCCCAGAATATGATGTGTCTATAGTAATGGATGTAGTCCCAGAATATGATGTGTCTATAGTAATTGTGTCTATAGTAATGGATGTAGTCCCAGAATATGAAGTGTCTATAGTAATTGTGTCTATAGTAATGGATGTAGTCCCAGAATATGATGTGTCTATAGTAATGGATGTAGTCCCAGAATATGAAGTGTCTATAGTAATTGATGTAGTCCCAGAATATGAAGTGTCTATAGTAATTGTGTCTATAGTAATGGATGTAGTCCCAGAATATGATGTGTCTATAGTAATGGATGTAGTCCCAGAATATGAAGTGTCTATAGTAATTGTGTCTATAGTAATGGGTGTAGTCCCAGAATATGAAGTGTCTATAGTAATGGATGTAGTCCCAGAATATGAAGTGTCTATAGTAATTGTGTCTATAGTAATGGGTGTAGTCCCAGAATATGAAGTGTCTATAGTAATTGTGTCTATAGTAATGGATGTAGTCCCAGAATATGAAGTGTCTATAGTAATGGATGTAGTCCCAGAATATGAAGTGTCTATAGTAATTGTGTCTATAGTAATGGATGTAGTCCTAGAATATGAAGTGTCTAGTAATGGATGTAGTCCCAGAATATGATGTGTCTATAGTAATTGTGTCTATAGTAATGGATGTAGTCCCAGAATATGAAGTGTCTATAGTAATGGATGTAGTCCCAGAATATGAAGTGTCTATAGTAATGGATGTAGTCCCAGAATATGAAGTGTCTATAGTAATTGTGTCTATAGTAATGGATGTAGTCCCAGAATATGAAGTGTCTATAGTAATGGATGTAGTCCCAGAATATGAAGTGTCTATAGTAATGGATGTAGTCCCAGAATATGAAGTGTCTATAGTAATTGTGTCTATAGTAATGGATGTAGTCCCAGAATATGATGTGTCTATAGTAATTGTGTCTATAGTAATGGATGTAGTCCTAGAATATGAAGTGTCTAGTAATGGATGTAGTCCCAGAATATGATGTGTCTATAGTAATTGTGTCTATAGTAATGGATGTAGTCCCAGAATATGATGTGTCTATAGTAATGGATGTAGTCCCAGAATATGAAGTGTCTATAGTAATGGATGTTGTCCCAGAATATGATGTGTCTATAGTAATGGATGTAGTCCCAGAATATGATGTGTCTATAGTAATGGATGTAGTCCTAGAATATGAAGTGTCTATAGTAATTGATGTAGTCCCAGTTCATATTGCTCGAAACAACACAAAATTTTGAAGACTAAAATTTCAGTTTATATCCATTATGTGTGCCAAATGTAAGGTGATCGAATCACTCTTTGTGTTACTGCAGCCTCCAAAAACATAACATCGAACCATTGTCGACTAACGGTACTGCCATAGTGAACCACTAGGCTAACAACACCAAGACCAGGTTGGCCTCAAGGATGATGTAATATTACAAATGTAAACAACACCTTTGGCTTTGCTAACACGTGAGTGCTCGGCATATTCCGGAAACACGAAAAAAGTCGAAGGAAGCAGGCTGGGAGGTACAGATTTTCTCCCTCCCATTTCTATATGACTCATGCAGTAAATCAACATTTAATCATACATTACTTTCATTAGGGGGCAGTATGAACATATTAGTGTAAAGAAAGAAATAGAATTGCAGTGGCCCTTTAAGATAGCATTGATCTCTGACTAACATTTACCTTTCTGTGGTTGACTTGTAGAGCTCCCATTACAATTCCATCAAAGACCACAAACAACTTCAAATTATTATAGAAGCTGTGCCACTCTCATACATCCGGTAAACTGCCAATGTTATGGAGTCCCTGGCAATGATTGGGTAAAACATCCTTTGCAATGATTCATACAAACTAATGACAATTTCACTTTCAGTCAGATGGGGTGCAGACAACCAACTCTGCCATCATTTGCTGTCACCTTGCCAAAAAACTGTTAGAACTAGTTTCATATTTCTAGCAGCAATTTTGCCCTATCAGTGAGTTGGTTACATTTCATGTATTTTGAGACCGGCTGTCCTGACTAGGCCAACTTATAGGTCATCAGAGTAGAGACGACATAGATAAGAAACTATCTTGTTATGGCACCATACTCTCTTGTTATCAATTCCTTCCTGTACAAACACTGTCTAAAACACCACAGAACAACATCTTCCTACGCTTTTACTATTAATAGAGTATGACCATTCAGGACGTGCTCTCATTTTTGTTATCTTTCACAGCACAGTCATTTTTGGGGTTAAATTTTAACTAAATTTGTTATGTACCCCAATTCTAAACTCACTCTCCTCAAATTACATGATACATGAGCAATTGTTTTTTGTTACTTTCAATTGAGCATTTGATCAACTGTAGTTTCATTGTAGGGACAATAAACAATAAATCATTACTTTATTTTTAATAGAATCAGTTTTATGGAGGATTAATGAAATTAATTATTTACACATTGAAAATGAACTTGAAAATCGAAAGGTCAACAAATCAACGGATTTAGGGGAGAACCATTTGATTTCTGGGGGTGGTGTTGTATGAAGGATTTTGAGAAAAAAAATTGTTTCCAGGTGAACCAGAAAAAAAAAATTTTGATCCTGTAATGGCTTGAGAAAAAAAAAATTGTCATAACAGGACCGAAGTGAAAAAAAAATTTGTCACAATGCACCAGAAATGAGTAAATTTGGAAACCTTATTCTCATGTATTCTTTGGCAGCGTGCCGACAAGACAGGAGTCAATAAACTAGTGTTTTTGAATACACAGGTTTGTTCTACATGCTGCAACATATTGGAATGGGTCACATTACACATGCAAGATATTTTCTTCTGGTTCCTGGTACTACTATGATGGCTTAAAGGAAAGCAATTCACAGGGGTCAGGAGTACGGCACTCCCCAGATCAGTCAGCTCCTCAGGGATATTTTACCAGTCATCAGAAGTATGGTTGGTAGACAGACGTCTTTCATACTAACTGCTAATTCTTCTACTTGCACAGAACAAGTTATTTAGAGGTACAGTTGTGAACCATTGTGACATGGTATAGGTGTATAGGTATGAACAACACATTACAAACTTAATGACTAATTAAAAAAAAATTTGCACTGCTACTCCTTTTGAAAAATAACAATTGATGCTGGACTGACAGTAGAAATAAATTGCTGTCACTCTCACTGGAAAAAAAAATTGCTCCCATACCTACTTCCTCCATACCCCCCCCCCCCCCCCCCCAGAAATCAAATGGTTCTCCCCTTATCAGAATTTTCTGTATGTTTGTATGTATGTGTGTATGTATGTATGTATGTGTGTATGTATGTGTGTGTGTGTGTGTGTGTGTGTGTGTGTGTGTGTGTGTGTGTGTGTGTGTGTGTGTGTGTGTGTGTGTGTGTGTGCAGTGATTGGGAAGTCAAAACATACCAATGTGAAAATAGCCCCATTCCAGCAAAAATATATGGGCTGTTTTGAATTTCAATGGGCCATTTAGGAATTTTAATGGCCCTACAGTTATGATCAAATATTTACCCCAAAAAAGTTTACAAGACACAAAATTATTATTATTAGTATTATTAAATTACTTATTCCATTAATCTTGACTCTATCATGCTAAACTAAATTTTGCCAGTTTACTGTGTGTATTTTTAATGTAGATGCTAAAATAGGAATTTACATGGTAATATTCCTTCCTACATTAGATCAATCAATTCATCACATCTTTCTTAATCATTTTCTCCCCAAGGGGTATTTGTTTGTACACAAGTACAAGTTACAGAGAAAGAGGATTAAGCTATATATATATTGTAAAAGTTACTTCCTCTAAACAACTACTACAGAAGGATACCTTTGTCAGATAGTAACAGCTACCTTTCTCTAAATAAAAAGCTATATCAGATAACTAAGTTTCACCAAGTAAGCATATCAAGAGAATAATTTTATCAAACTTGTAACATTACCGTCAACACTAGTGATTTAAGAGATTGACTTCATTACAATGAAATAAGCCTGATGGCTATATGATAGTTGCATGATCACTACATAGCTATATGATAGTTGCATGATCACTACATGGCTATATGATAGTTGCATGATCACTACATAGCTATATGATAGTTGCATGATCACTACATGGCTATATGATAGTTGCATGATCACTACATGGCTATATGATAGTTGCATGATCACTACATGGCTATATGATAGTTGCATGATCACTACATGGCTATATGATAGATGCATGATCACTACATAGCTATATGATAGTTGCATGATCACTACATAGCTATATGATAGTTGCATGATCACTACATGGCTATATGATAGTTGCATGATCACTACATAGCTATATGATAGTTGCATGATCACTACATAGCTATATGATAGTTGCATGATCACTACATAGCTATATGATAGTTGCATGATCACTACATGGCTATATGATAGTTGCATGATCACTACATAGCTATATGATAGTTGCATGATCACTACATGGATATATGATAGTTGCATGATCACTACATAGCTATATGATAGTTGCATGATCACTACATGGATATATGATAGTTGCATGATCACTACATAGCTATATGATAGTTGCATGATCACTACATAGCTATATGATAGTTGCATGATCACTACATAGCTATATGATAGTTGCATGATCACTACATGGCTATATGATAGTTGCATGATCACTACATGGCTATATGATAGTTGCATGATCACTACATAGCTATATGATAGTTGCATGATCACTACATAGCTATATGATAGTTGCATGATCACTACATAGCTATATGATAGTTGCATGATCACTACATGGCTATATGATAGTTGCATGATCACTACATGGCTATATGATAGTTGCATGATCACTACATGGATATATGATAGTTGCATGATCACTACATAGCTATATGATAGTTGCATGATCACTACATAGCTATATGATAGTTGCATGATCACTACATAGCTATATGATAGTTGCATGATCACTACATGGCTATATGATAGTTGCATGATCACTACATAGCTATATGATAGTTGCATGATCACTACATAGCTATATGATAGTTGCATGATCACTACATAGCTATATGATAGTTGCATGATCACTACATAGCTATATGATAGTTGCATGATCACTACATGGCTATATGATAGTTGCATGATCACTACATAGCTATATGATAGTTGCATGATCACTACATGGCTATATGATAGTTGCATGATCACTACATAGCTATATGATAGTTGCATGATCACTACATAGCTATATGATAGTTGCATGATCACTACATGGCTATATGATAGTTGCATGATCACTACATGGCTATATGATAGTTGCATGATCACTACATGGATATATGATAGTTGCATGATCACTACATAGCTATATGATAGTTGCATGATCACTACATAGCTGTATGATAGTTGCATGATCACTACATGGCTATATGATAGTTGCATGATCACTACATAGCTATATGATAGTTGCATGATCACTACATAGCTGTATGATAGTTGCATGATCACTACATGGCTATATGATAGTTGCATGATCACTACATGGCTATATGATAGTTGCATGATCACTACATAGCTATATGATAGTTGCATGATCACTACATAGCTGTATGATAGTTGCATGATCACTACATGGCTATATGATAGTTGCATGATCACTACATGGCTATATGATAGTTGCATGATCACTACATAGCTATATGATAGTTGCATGATCACTACATGGCTATATGATAGTTGCATGATCACTACATAGCTGCCAACTAACATTGTCACCTGAAAACATTAGGTCCATTGCTTTGTATTTGACACATCTCAGCTGGTGTTTATTATTTCTACAAATTAGGGATGTGGTCAACACTAGTAGAAGTTTTCACTACTAATTAAAATGAAAATTGGGATACAAAGGGTGACTTTCTTTTCAGGAGTATGTTAATTACTTTTTAAAGAGTCAATTAGTAGACAATATTGAGAAGAAGAAGAAGATGATGATGATGATGATGATGGTGATGATGATGATGATGATAATAAGCTATCACTGCACAATAACACAAGAGACATAAATAGAGGCAAATTGAATTCAAAAGACAAACAGCATAGTTATTCATTGGAGCCAATTAACTATAGACAATTAACAATTGTTCAGTTTAAACTGTACAAGTACACAGACATTGCTTACTTCCTCACAGTTTCAGACAGTAACCAATCTTTATCTCATAGCATCTGTTGGTTCATGGATCGGCAAACACAAAGATCAGTCTTTCAAACATTTATAACCAATTCTCATCAACACAAAGATCACATTGTCTTTCAAAAATTTATGACCAATTCTCATAAAACATCTGGTAGTTCACAAGTAGACAAATACAAAGGTAATTTTCATTCAAAAATTAAATTCTTTGAAAGCAACCTATGTTAGTCCCATAATATCCCGCCATTTTTTGAGTTGGCGAGTGTATAAAGACCTTTTTCTTTTGAAAATTCAGACCTTTGAAAGTAACAATTTAAATTCCATAATATCTGCTGACTTGACAAACACAAAGATCAGTTTTTTAAATATTAATCTTTCATCATCTGCAATTTCTTGAGTACACAAACATGGAGATCACTTTCTTTCCAAAATTCAAATCTCTGAATGTGACCAACTTTCAACTGCTACAGAAGAAGCAAATACACAGATCCTTTCTTTCCAAAATTAACACAAAAATTTTGGAAGAAAAAATGCCTTTGTGAGCACAATTTAAAACTAAAATGAGATTAGAGAGCATCTTACCTCCCATGCATACTGCATGTCTTTCACCATGTTATTGTTCACACCAAGAAATGGACCAAATTTTTCACCGACTTGTAACTTCACTTTTGTGAAAATTCCCAATCCTGCACCTTGGATTCTAGATTCTCTGAGTTCAAACTGTTCTGGAAGCACAACGTCCTCTGGGATGTAAACAGGCGATTGTTCTACATGTTGATCTTGATGGTGTGGTTGTGTGTCGTTAGCCATGGCATGGTCCATGTGCAGTGGGGTCCCACTATGTTCATACATCTCTTCCTCTCCGATAACGTCTTCTACTTCATCTGCTGCACAAATAAGAATGCCAGTATATAGTAGAGGTATGTGGATGGTTTTCATAACATGTGTTGTTAGTTACATTTACATGGGTTTCATGTACTCTCTAATAGAAGTGGAATTTATGAAAATAAGTGCACATCATTCCTGCTATTAACACAACACTGAACAGTAAAGGTTCTATTCAAATTCAATGATTTAAAAGAAGGCCATCCATACAATGTCATCAAAGTCACTTTCAAGGTGTGCATTCAAAGAAAAATGATAACCACAGCAAAGTTTTGCACATAGGCCACTATCTTTGTAAGGCAACTGACTTTTTTTTCCAAATTGATTTTGACTACATACAAACTTTGCTGTAGGTATGATGTACTTTAAACAGAAGCCCTTTCAAAAGCCCTTACATACCTATCAATCCAATCAAAGGACAAAAGTTGGGGTTTTTTATATTTCTAAATAAAATGCAGTTTGAGGACAATTTATCTACAAGTGCAAACTGCAATGACATGCTTTCAGATAATGTGTTTGATTACATAGTCATTTTAATAAATACAGCTTATACAACAGTTTCCAACCATACCTACTAATATCTGATCAGTTTAATCAAATTTGATGCATCTATTGACAGTAAAGACCTGATTTGAAGGTTTAGAAATATTTAACAACACAACAGTTCACCAAATTCACAAAAATTGGCTTAGAAAAAAAATTGACAAAAAATAAGAAGTAAGAAGAAATAGTGGGTCAATCTGTTGACAAAGACTGAAGTGTACAGTTGAAAATTTCAGGTAAATTTTCTAGTTGTGTTTGGAACAAAAGTTCAAATTGAATACTAAGTAAGAAGAAAGTTTGTAAAAGGCAACAAAGAGGATTTGACCTGAGATTACTATCTCTTTCAAACTTACAATAAAATTAAACAAAACTTAATTAATTTTACAAAATGTCACCCTTATTTCTGGCACACAGAACACAGACACAGCTAGCAGACATCACCACAGTTGGATGGGTACCATAGCTAAGGAGTAACTACCAACATCAAGTGGCAGCCTCTTCCCATACAATTAATTGTTACAACAAAGCCAATCAGCTAATTGAATTCAACTTACAAACATGTTTGAGATAAGAAGAGATGAGATAAGACACTTTGAGATCCAAATATGCTGCCCTATTTAGGTATCACAGGCACAGTGTGACCAATCGCAATGCTCCAAACTGTTTGTTCTACATGCTATGCAAATATGATGCCCTATTTAGGTATCACAGGCACAGTGTGACCAATCGCAATGCTCCAAACTGTTTGTTCTACATGCTATGCAAATATGATGCCCTATTTAGGTTTCACAGGCCCAGTGTGACCAATCGCAATGCTCCAAACTGTTTGTTCTACATGCTATGCAAATATGATGCCCTATTTAGGTATCACAGGCACAGTGTGACCAATTGCAATGCTCCAAACTGTTTGTTCTACATGCTATGCAAATATGCTGCCATAATTATATCACAGGTACAGTCTGACCAATCGCAATGCTCCAAACTACAGGTTGAAATAATAAATTGTACATTTGGGAACCTTTTTTTTTCAAATTTGTTGGACTTTTATTGTCCTTAAACAATTCCTTCCAATTTTTTCTATTGTTCCAATCCGCAATCATCATTTACAAAATGTGTCAAATAATTAGATTTTTGTCACAACTTGGAAATCTTTGGATTACTCAATTCCTTTGTAAAATTCTATTATAAAATATTTGATTTATATCATTCCTATTATAAAAATAATCCTACAATGTGTCCAAAAACACCTATCAGTTCAGTTGTGCTAAAAACACAACATTAAGTAAGCTGGCATAAATTATATGTGGAATGCTAGGAGAATAATCCTGTCAAATATCTAAACTACTCTATAAGATTGAAGAATGGTCACTTCAGACACTTTGATCATCAAATTAGACAGCTGTAGATTAAAATCACCTGTTTGACTTTCACAAAGTTTCTATCATAATTACTCAGATAAGGTGTAAATGACATTGTTGACACATGGATCTAACATATGTTCAAACATACTCAATGAAATGAAGTCGACCCTAAAACTTTAAATCATAGATGAAATGTCAGCACTAAACACAGGTAGAGGTCAAACTGTAAGACAGTTTACAGAAGTGTCGGCTAACATCATAGAATATACGACAGACAAGACCAATCATTGGCAACCTAAATTTATTAAGAGTATAATCATTTCATACAATTGTCTCATAAACCGATATTTACACTTGCACTGTTGCCGTGGTCCCACCGCGATTTACAAGCACAAAGCGGTTGGACAGTAATCGACATCTAGACAGTCATAGACATTAAATACTTACGTTGTTACAATCAAACACCGACATCTTTACACAATCACTATATACAGCAACCCCTTCAAGTACAATATCTAGCCTTGGAATTATTTACCTGATATCTATCATTAATGGTTGCTTTTCAGGACAGGAAGTGATGGACCTGCATGCCCTTACCAGCTAAGGACTCTCTCACTAAAAGAACTTAATACAATATTGCTATTTTCATTTAATACACACACCTCCGAACTATCAGGTTTCCGGAAAATTATGTCATACTTCGAAAATGCACAGTGACAAAGTTATAGCTAGCTATATCACTAGCACTATACAAGGAATGAGGATCAACATTAACAATGGATGTCCTTATATGATATTTACTGGCTACAAAGTATATCAAATGTAGCCATATTTGACTGTGATATAATTCTTTTTTTTTTTTGCTACAAGTTATATCAAATGTATCTACAATGTATCACAGGTAACCTGTTCTTTGAAAAGGTCACTAAATGTAATGGAAAGTCAGTTCACACAATAAACTTTAATCTAGTAGGGCAAGGTAGAAGGGGTTTGGGTTATTACAAGGGGGCAGGGGGATTCAGCGCATATGGAAACAAGGGGTGGGAAGGTGTTGGGTAATGTTGAGGGGGTGGGAAGTGGTGGATGGAATAGCAGTTGGGTGGTGTGATATGGGGGAATTATTGAGTGACAATGGGTGTTTGACAAACCTTTTAATATTTTGATAAAATTTTTAATATTAAATTAGCCAACAACCTGGAGACATACATAACAATGTATCTTCCATACCCCATCATTTCCAATTAGGGGCGACATCAAAATCAAAAACATCGTAATTACGCGTCTTTACTCGTTACGACGAGTAGCTACTAGTAGTTACGATGTACTACGGTGAATATTCATATAAGTCTCAACGCATATTCATGTACTTTAGGTTGTAGACAATAAAAAGTAAACACCTATTGTCCGTTATTCATGAGCCCAAACTATGATCATTTTCGAAACATCGGATTTTACATCTATTTATTCGGACTGCCTCACAAGTTCCTTATGCACTTCTAGTCAACAAACATGTCGACCTTTTTCATCTGGCTGGTGAATGGTGCATTGATCGTGTTAGATTTGAGTCGCAAGATTCGTCAGTCGAATTCGAACATTGTCCACAAAAACAAATTAACAAGCGACCTATCGGTCAGAATAGCTCCGCTGTTGTTTTTAATTTAATTTTTTATTTTGGTAACATGTAGAAGTGGTTCAGTTCTTCAGCTCTTCACTATGCAGTTTTGTTTTAGCGATGTAATAAAGTGGTTAGTGGTTTCATATGATGTCTCACTATAAAACACATTTTACACAGAAAGTTGGTAATGTATTGTACTTTTATACCATAGTCACCATTTTATTTAAAAAATCTACTGTTATGAAAAATTACACAAAATCTCAGAAAAATAATGACTGGGAAATGCACAAAGAAAAAAGAAAAAAAAGAGGATTTTGAGGTTGGCTATAAATAATTCCAGTGTCTTACAGCTTTAACCCTGGAAAATTTTAATGATGAATGAAATAAACTAGGGATCTAAAATAATTTTGAGGCAATTCGAATTTCAATTTTCTAACAAATTTACCAAGTCAACAACATTCAACTTGTACTAGTTGTAGTAGACATAACATCGTCTGATATTTTAATTTACGGAGTTCCTTGTGACCGGCGCCTGTCAGCAGACTCGGCCAATTTTTTTTCATCATTCCATTGTATTTAAACCTTGTACTTGACATTTTGCAATATTTATAATTCTCAACAAATTACCTCAACATGCCTCACCTCGCTCGTACTCAAAGCAGTCCCAGTATTATCACTGACGAGTCGTGCTTGCATACGGAGTAATCCGGGACTCGATTCTGACAATTGTCCCTACTAGTCAGCAACATAGACTTGTGCACCGCCTGTCGTATGTAAGCAGGGCTAACCACTGGCATGACCAGAGAGAACCTTTTCAGATTTACATGTAAAACGGGGAAAGATACGAAAAACATAATGCAAAGTCTGAAGCCAAATTAAAGTTGTAATTATTTTAATTATTTTTACCTGCCAAATATTTGCATTTTGGAAATGGCAAGACACGTTCATGTCGTTTAACTTTACATGTAAACTGTCTGCCAATAAACAAAGTTTGGTCGATTCACAGTCGGCAGTGAGACTGCTCTTGCATAACTTCAACCACATGCCTAGGCATGCCTTCCTTATGCGAGTTGTCTTCATTCTGGTTCACTGTCACTCCAAATTGCACGACAATATAGAGTTAATCACAAGATACAGTTTATCTGAAAACATCAAACTTTTATAGTGGGTCTGAAGTGTGATTTTAGTGAGTACCAAGAACTCTCGTGTTTTTGCTGTGGAAAATCGCCCGGACATCAAACGAGGTCATCTTCAGCTTCCGCGTCAAATCAGTCATTTTCTACCTAAAATTCTTGAACGGTCAGGACCGTTACACAAGGATCCTACTAAATTTACTTGCCATGCTTATTTAAAACACATAAAAATCCACCTTTTTGTGAAATTTGTAAACTTTCCGGTTCGTATTGAGGAAACTGAGTATGGAGGGTTATACTTCCATGCTATGAGCGAAAAACTGGGTCGAAATTTCAGGGCCTCAAGTATGCGTCCCGAATTCGTCGGAAAATCGGTATTCCTAAATGTAATGCCAAAATTTATTTTGCTGGCACGAAAGAAGATATATCAGTTGAGGTTTAGGCATCTTCAGTATCTAAAATGGGGAACTCTAGTGAAAGTTGTGGCGAGTTGAAAATACCAAAAAACAAGTCATTGATAATGACATAGACCCAGCTATAATTGGGTTTTAAGGAATTATCACTACTCTGATCACGCAACAACATTTGTGAACCTAAAACAAACAGACTTAGATATGTTGTGTGTGCTTGTTGGACATGGAATATGCCTCCAACAATAAAGGATTGGTTGGGTATAGGGGATCATATCATGATGAAAATGGAGTCTGAGTTATGGCTTTGGACATGGAAAATTCACAAACAAAATGGCTGCCATGCAGCCATATTGGATCGTATCACGACGAAAATGGATATGCACATGTATGTCATAGAACGCTGTCCTAATACCAACTTTGAATGAGATCTGTTCAAGCATGTCTGAGTTATGGCTTTGGACATGAAAATTCACAAACAAAATGGCTACCAGGCAGCCATATTGGATCATATCACAATGAAAATGGATATGCACATGCATGTCATAGAACACTGTCCTAATACCAACTTTGAATGAGATCTGTTCAAGCATGTCTGAGTTATGGCTTTGGACATGAAAATTCACAAACAAAATGGCTGCTAGGCGGCCATATTGGATCGTATCATGACAACAATTAATATGCACATGTATGTCATAGAACACTGTCCTAATACCAACTCTGAATGAGATCTGTTAAAGCATGTCTGAGTTATGGCTTTAGACAGGGAAAATTCACAAACAAAATGGTTGCTAGGCGGCCATATTGGATCGTATCATAAAACAAATTGACGTGCATATGTATGCCATAGCATGTTGCCCCTGTACCAAGTTTGAAAAAAATCGGTCCAGGCATCTCCAAGAAACAGCTACGGACAGACGGACGGACGGACGGACGGACAGACGGAACCCAATCCATAAGTCCCCGTTCCGGACTTCGTCCGCGGGGACTAATAAAGCCCGTGAGCAGCCATTCACAGTGTTGCTATCTGGAGCATATTATGAGGATAGATACATGTAGTATGCAAATGTGGTTTGTTGCGGACATATTACATTGCTTGTTTGACGTCAATAGTGTCTTTTGAAAAGTGGCAGTTTACTTAAAGTCTCGTCGACTGATTTCCAATATGGCGGCGGTCATAATGCTCATTAACATATTCATTTTTTTTCAAATTACAAAAAAAAATCATAAAAAGTAAAAATGAAAACGTGCTGACTTG
This sequence comes from Glandiceps talaboti, assembly GCF_964340395.1. NCBI lineage: Eukaryota > Metazoa > Hemichordata > Enteropneusta > Spengelidae > Glandiceps > Glandiceps talaboti. The sequence goes on along the minus strand of NC_135569.1, from coordinate 17,349,272 downwards.
AAATTAACAAATCTAAGTAAGCTACCCTCTGTGCATCAACACACCAAATATCAAAGCAATCTGATAAGTAGTAATCGAGGAGATGATGAAAGTGTCATTTTTTGAAAAAAAATCATAAAAAATTGAAAATGGCACAGATCAACTTGGCATGAACAAATCTGAATAGCCTCCCCCCCCCCCCCCCCAGGGTACATGTACACCAAATATCGAAGAATTATGACTGTCACTTTCGGAGAAGATGATGAAAATATAAAAGTTTGACGGACACCATTGATTCCACCTATACATATACCTTAATACAACCTATACCTAAAGCTACGCTTTCAGCTTTCGCTGACAGCGGAGCTAAAAACTAAAGCTTGTCTCGCATTAATATATCGTTTGATTTGATTGATTTAGAAGTCACCGAAAAACGTTTTGTTTCTTCAAAATTTTGAGGAAAAATGTCATTTATATAACAAAATTTCGGGTTACGAATAACTGAATACGTTCATCACTTGCATCTCTATGTTTATCTACCAACATCACGCCACATGTTGCCAAACATTGCAATTTCTCAACTCAACCCCATCATTTAGGAATGTTACTGTACTGAGAAACATAAAAAATTTGTTGTTGTTTTAGAATATATAAAACAAATCTTATTATTCGATGATATAAAAGTCTAAACTGCACTTCCGCAACCCGGAAATTCAACAGCATTTCTTGGCCCTACCATGGCCGCCAAGCATGAGCTTGTAAGTTGTACTGTTAGTGTTAGTTTGTCGACCGTGCAAAAAACAAAAAGAAAGTGTAACCGCGATTGATGCTTTGAGAGTCACACAATTGTATGATAATCTTCCTCAAAGATTTACTGTTAACCCAGGACTGTTACAATATTACGTTCATGAGTCCATCACAATAAATTTCGAATACATACCGTCATGTTAGTGAAAAGATTTTCTGAATATTGAAACTTTGATTTTGTGCGTATCTTATTGTTTTTTTATGAATATCGCCCATGAACTTGCACTCATAAAAACATGTACAGTACTAGTTTCATCAGCACATTACTGGCTGGAGTACATGGTTTTCTTTGACAATCGAAAATTATGACAAACTACGATCAACTACGATGGAAGATGACCGTCATCATTGGAAACACGGAAGGTGAGAATCACTATCTATTGTGTGTTGGCGATAAAAAATTACGCGTATCTACGCTCAAAGACGACGTCTTTACGGGAAACAAAGAAAAGTGAACTGATTATCTATTGTCAGTTATTCATGAACTTGAACACCTCATTATCTCCTGTTTCACGTAGTACATAGTGACTACTCGTAGCTACTCGTCTTTACTCGTTACGACGCGGAATTACGATGTGTTTGATTTTGATGTCATCCCTTACTTAATTGTCATAGTTTCTGGTTGGTCTACAAGGTTACCATGGTTATAAATATCCATCTACACCTGACATTTCATTTCTTTACACATAAATTAAATCATCATGACGGTCAAATTCTTCAAAAACTAAAGTCAAACAGCCCTTTCCCCCATCACATACCCCTTATCCCATCCCATACCACCATCACATACCCCTTATCCCATCCCACACCACCATCACATACATGTACCCCTTATCCCATCCAACACCACCATCACATACCCCTTATCTCATTCCACATCACCATCACATACCCCTTATCCCATCCCACACCACCATCACATACCCCTTATCCCATCCCACACCACCATCACATACCCCTTATCCCATCCCACCATCACATACCCTTTTTCCCATCCCACACCACCATCACATACCCCTTATCCCATCCCACACCACCATCACATAACCCTTATCTCATCCCACACACACAATACTTTGATGTTATGGATTGATAGGCCTCAACATAGGTCAATGTAATTTCATATGCAAATGATTACTAAACAAAAACAAATATTCATTGATGAGATATTACTTCCTAATGAAAGTCAATATAATTGTATTGCCTTTTTTTTAATTTTTGTGCTTGGAGTAATATCATTTACCATCGTCATGGCAACTGAGAATGGCCATCATGATTTTGTACCAGTCAACTATAAACCCAAAAATGACTATGTACTTTACTTCAATTTTCTAAGTGACAATTTTTTGACATTTTACTTCCACTCCATTTAACTTTTTCTTGTCATTTCTACAAACGACATTGTACAGACACATATCATATGTGCTGGATATTTGTTAATTCTAATATTTAATTTGGCTGTCAGTATCAAATACTTCACTAGTACTGTTCAATGAAAATGTTCACCCATTCCGAAAACATTACTAAATAAGATAAATGAATGTAAACTCATGTTTTCTGTAGGAAAGTTTCAAATATGAATTGGAAAAAATGTATGAAATATGCATACTTATATTTTGGTGCTAAAATTTTAGGGGCAAAATGGCATACACACAATTTTAGAAATCAAATGGCACAACAATGTTTGTGTAGTAGTAGCAATATCACAAATTTACAAATAAAATACTTCAGAGAAAAAACTTGTAGCAAATTTACATTTTTTACAATTTTTTTTTGCATATTATTTTGCTGATTGGTCAAGGAAATCAGTATATGCTAATAAAGTAAAAATTTAAGTTTTGTTTTAAAGTATTAAACCAAACAAAGATTGGTGGCTTATAAGTTTGATGTAAAATAACTGTCTTGCAATCCTAGTTTTGATGAAATATGGTGAATGAATGAATGTACAAGTTTTTGTGACATATCTTTTCAAAATTATAAATAAACAATTCCTCTTTACTGTTGTAGAAGAAGGAATTTCTATTCATTCCCCTGAACAAAAGAACCAGATTGAAGCGTACGACAAACAGCTTGCAATGAAAAAGAAACAAAATTAAAAGTTGCAAAAATACCCCCTAAAAATAAGCAATTGAAATTTTAGAATTTCATAAAATATGGTCAGAAAGAAAAGAATTAGTTTGAAATTACAGAATATTGTTATTACTAGACTCAATTAATACCAATATAATATTGTTATTGACAAATTAATGATAGTAACGACACATGGAGAATTATAAATTGGCATATGGTTTACTCTGTACGATAAAACTCATGAAAATACACTGTGCGACATGTTCAGTTTTATACAGGCTTAGTAGTAGTACCATCTATGGATAAAACAAACTAGCACAACGATAGACAAACGCTATGTCTTTACAGTTCTGAATGAGTATCTGCTCAATAGTTTTGAATTAAAGATTTTTGAACAAAATGACACATTTATACATGTAGCCCTAATTTGCATATTACTGATGGAATCATGTCATAAACAAATCTTAATTTACACACCCCTAAGAACTTTCCCACCCATTTTTAGACCAATCTACTAGGTAGTTTTTGAGTTTTTTTTACTAAAAATGACATTTTTTACCCAAATCATGTACCTGTGATGCTATCATTTTGATTTGAACAATTTTCCAACTAGACAACAAAAGTAATGTCCCAACAAAGTCATCCACACATCTGAACCTTATAAAACTTACATCATTTCAATAAACCTCACCTAAATGTACACTGAAATATTCAGAAATGTTAAAAAAGAAAATTTGTTTACATTTTAAGCCTAAGCCTGAAGAGGAGAAACACTTCTGAATAATGGTGGCAAGACAGTTAATTGAAAATAAAATGGCCCTGGGAACTGCTGTGATGGACAGTAAGTTTACAAGTTGGTAAATGACAGACATAGGATACCTGACTTTCAGAAAATTAAAGGTCAAGGGTCGTAACGGATTTTCTTTGCTTGAAAAAGCAAGGAATGTAGAAAGACCCTTTATCAGTGTCCTGTTTGTTCTTTTCTGATTTCAAAATATCTATAAATGATGACCTGGTTGAAAAGTGGTGAACTGCCAGGAGGTGTGCCATATAAATAAACCCAGACTGAGCTGGTTAACCTGACAATGTGTTGAATCCTGATGAACATGATCAAATAGTATTTAAATTCTATCCCTATCTAGAAATCAATACAGTCTACACACTCACTCTTATTCAGTGATAGTTGTGTCACTTATAATCTTAAATACACATCTAAAATCAACAACAAAATCTGTTATAAATGAGGAAAGAAAAGTGACACATGTAGGAATCGAAACAAAATCTGTCTGTCTGTCTGTGTGTATGAGTGAGTGTGTGTGTGTGTGTGTGTGTGTGTGTGTGTGTGTTCAAAGCGAAATCAACTACACAGGACTCGAATTTAACACCAGCCCTATAACACTACTGAACCTCAGTTCAGTTGTGCTATAAAATGTACCATTATCTGGCTAAACCCCATGCTGGGCAAAGGGTAAAGGGTGCATGTTAGTAGTAATCCATAACAAATTGAGACAGTTGTAATTGGTTACTTCCTTCAGACATTTGCTCATTAATAATAATGTTCAATTAGTACAGCTGTTTTGACTGGGGGGAGGGGGGGGAGGGGGAATTTAACATGTAATCAAAATCTACCTCCAGTCTGAAACTAAATCCCATCTGGATGCGATAATGTCATCACGTTATATGAACGCTGTCGGGTATAGCACAGATTTCTGTGCTAGAGTAACAATATTGACTATACAAGAGAGTAGATGTTAATCATAATTCGCATTGTGTAGGAACTAAATTAGATTGTTACATGAACAGAAAGCAGAACAGTGTTAATCTATAGAATCACAATACTAGTAAACTTCTACCCAATATTCCATAACCCCTTCCTTCCAATATACGAATAAATATACATGCAATATTTTGAAATAATTTTCAATTTTTATAATGAATTTACAACTTTTTATCCCAACCATGTCATTGGATGATGATCAGATCGCTGTCACTAATCTACATAACAATGATTCCAATTATTCTGAACCAGAGAAAGACTCTCAGTACGGAGTGTTCAAAAGGAAAGGTATGCATATCGTGCACCTGAATGTTCGGAGTCTATTGAGTAAAATTGATGAGGTCCGAATGCTTGCGTTGGAAACAAAAGCTGCAGTGATTGGCATAACTGAGACCTGGCTCGATGAATCGGTAGTCGACCCTGAAATCAAGATTCCAAACTATCTAGTAATAAGGAAGGATAGGAATCGTGAAGGAGGGGGAGTTTGCATGTACATTCGAAGTGATATAGCGTTTAATGAAAAGAAAGATCTTGCAAGTGCCGAATTGGAAACAATCTGGGTTGAAATTCTTTTGCCAAAAACAAAGTCTATTCTCATCGGAACATGCTATCGTCCACCAAATCAAACCAACTTCTATGATAAATTAGAGCAATGTTGTATCACGAATGATCGTTGCGCGGATTCAGAAGTGATCTTGATTGGCGACTTTAACACTGATGTCACCAATTGGAAGAATAAACAAACCGGACTGGTGAGAGTTCTAAAGGACTTTTGTAACGCGATGAACCTTTCTCAGTTAATAAAGGACTTTACTCGAGTTACAGATAGAAGTAAGTCTATGATCGATCTGATCTTAACCTCAGATCCTGATAAAATTTCCTATAGTGGTGTGATCGATATTGGGATAAGTGACCACTGCATGGTCTACTGTACTAGAAAGATTACTCGTCAAAAAATTAATCAGCATAACAATGTAAAACTAAGGTCATTGAAATCTTACTCCAAGGAGGGTTTTCATGAAAAACTGCGAGAAGCAGACTGGATTAGCGTTATTGAATGTGAGGATGTCGATTCTGCTTGGAATACTTTTAAATCGTTATTCATTAATACTTTAGATCAAATAGCTCCTTTAAAGGAGATCCGTCTGAAACAAAAATCAGAACCATGGTTTGATGATAGTATCTTAAACAGTATAAGAAAACGTGATACACTTTTCTCTACATTTAAAAGGTCTAATAACACTGATATCTACAATGAATATAAAAAAGAAAGAAATAATACTCAAAGGCTGATTGACGATGCAAAAAGGATGTATTTCAGTGCTCAACTTGAGGAGGGAAAAAATTGTCCAAAGAAGATCTGGAAAACGTTAAAGGAGCTTGGCTCCTCTTTAAAATCTAAAACGTCAGCTAAATCCTTTGGCCTTTCAGACAATGGGTCAATCATATTTGATAAATCAAAGGTTGCCCAAAAGTTCAACTATTTTTTCACTACTGTGGCTACAAGTTTGGTGCAGAAACTCCCTACTGGCACAGGTCGATTTAACATACCGAGTGTGGAATGATTCTATGCTAAAAGGGGTGTTCTTCCAAACTCGTTTAGTTTATCTCTTGTTAGTGAGGACATCGTTTGCAAAGTTCTCCAAAATATTAAATCTGCAAAAGCCACTGGGCTAGATGGCATACCGGCCAGATTCGTAAAAGATGCAGCCGAAATTATTGCCCCTCATCTACAACATATAATTAACTTGTCACTTAAGTCGGGGAAAGTGCCCAATGATTTGAAGAATGCACGAGTAGTCCCTTTGCATAAAAAGGGCAATAAAACTGATGTCAGTAATTACCGTCCCGTGTCTATTTTAAGCATAATTTCTAAAGTCTTTGAAAAAGTCGTACATGATCAGGTGTCTAAGTATGTTGAAGATTCGAACCTTCTGTATATGTATCAATCTGGGTTTCGTTCGTCTTATTCTACCGATACGTGTTTAATGGTCTTAACAGATCACATACGTATGGAAATGGATAAGGGGAAATTTGTAGGAATGGTCATGTTGGACTTACAGAAAGCTTTTGACACGGTGAACCATGAGATTTTGTTAGGTAAATTACAAGCCATAGGTATGGATGACTCAGCTGTAGATTGGTTTTCATCTTACTTGACCGATAGAAAGCAACTTGTAGATGTGTCAGGTGTTTCGTCTGATGTTGAAAATATTTGTTGTGGTGTTCCACAAGGTTCCATTTTGGGGCCACTGTTGTTTTTGATTTATGTTAATGATATGGAAATTGCTGTCAGCTGTAAACTTTTCCTGTATGCTGATGACTCCGCCTTGTTAATTTCTGGTAATAAGCTTGTAGAGATCGAGAAGCTTTTAGGTAAGGAACTCATGTCAGTTAGTGAATGGTTAGTTGACAACAAATTATCATTACATCTAGGAAAAACCGAATCAATTCTGTTTGGCTCAAAACGTAAACTTAATTCCAACACTAAACTTAATGTTGTATGTAACAATACCCAAATCACTCACAAAACATCAGTCAATTACCTGGGAGCAGAATTAGACCAATCGCTTGGTGGTGAGGGCATGGCTGAAAAGGTTCTCAAAAAGGTTTATGCCAGACTGAAATTTCTATATCGAAAATCTAAATTTTTGGATTTTAACATTAGGAAATTGTTGGCTTCAGCCCTAATTCAATGCCATTATGACTATGCATGCTCCTACTGGTACAAAAGCCTAACCCGACGTACAAAATCTAAACTACAAATCTCTCAAAACAAACTGATCAGATTTGTGTTAAACTTGCATCCAAGAACTCATATATCCTACACACACTTCAAACAACTAGGATGGCTTCCTATTGAACAACGAGTTGAACAGCTAAAACTAAATCATGTTTATAAAGTGCTGAACGGTAATGCACCCAGTTATCTTTCCGATCATTTCAGTCTAACCAGTAGTAGGCATTCATACAACACCAGATCTAGTTCTTCCTCTATTTATATTCCAACCTTCAATACTCAGTCAACATTCATTCCGTTTATCTGGCGCAAAAATCTGGAACAGTCTACCTTCGTGTATTCGTAATGTCAGCTCTTTGCAACTTTTTAAGAAAAGTGTTAAAGCTTTTATGTACGAGAAATTGTATGAATTGGAAGAAAGTGAGTTCGTTTATTTACTGTAGGCTGGCATCGCTCCATATGTAGTAGCCGGGTCAGTCAGTTTTTTTAGTATATTCTGTCTGCTATGTACTGGGTTTTTTTCGTCGTTGTTTATGCTATGTAATGTTTCATGTTGGAGGACCACAATGGAAATAAGTTGTTAAAACTTTTTTGTGTTATCCTCGGCAAAGGTATTCCATGCTGTATTTGTTTGTTTGTGAAAGATGTAGTGTTATTTCCGTTTTTGTTTTTTTGTTTCGTGAATATTTTTTGCCAAATAAAATCAAATCTCAAGTTTGGCTATGAATAAATTAATGAACTTGCTACTTTGTTAAGTCTAGAATGAAATTATTATGGGCAAGAAAAGCAAGTGAGATGAAACAAATGATGACACAAGAAACAAGACAAAAGCTGAAAAATGTCAACACACAACTGGTTTAGATCAATCATTTGATGAACTTGGGATTGACTACACTAGCTGACATTTCAACCATTTTAGACGCCTTAACTACAGTGCCTAAAACAATGATATAATAGAATCTAATGCTGTTACCCAAAGGTATCTGGGGGTCATGACACATGAAAACAACAGTCTCTCAGTAAAAATCTTCTGTTTTTCAAATTTCACATTGAGTGTCATATGACCATCTCCCAGGACTATTTACTTGGGGCAGACAACGTGAAGTTATTTTAAGTTTCTTACTGAAGAAACTACCAAATTCATATATCCAATGTTTGCGATGTTACTTTGTTTCCTGTTGAAGAAACATATGTTTACAAAACTGCCTTGCCATTATACCTGTTTTATAGACTCAACACTGCTAAAAATATAGTTTATTTTATTTTGCAGACAGACACTTTGCCATGCCTATAGCACTACTGAACCTAATCAGTTTAGTTGTCCTAAAAATCGTCAACTTCAACTTTAGAATGATTACACAGTCACTATATAACAGACTAAAATTTGCATGTTATTGTTTATCATTTGTAAATTTCCATATTTGGACCTTGAGAAAGATCATTTGCATAATGTAGGAATGATTACCTTTCAGCAACTTTTCCAAACTCCTTATTACAAAACTAGTAATGCCCTTTAGCTTGATGATTTTTATAGTTATTGAAGACTCTTTAAGATACTGTAGATAAGCAAACCATCATCAAGTTCTAATTTTACTGATATGGGGGATAGCAACAAAAATTGTCAAGGTACCAGCATAAAACTGATGACAAAACAAAAACAGATGTAATAGATAATATATTTTTGAATATTTTTATCAAAATAACCAATATTATTTTTCTGAAGAGAAAGTTCCCTTTCCAATTCTTGCTGTTCTATTTCCATTCTTGTGTTTTATTTGTGTTATCAATAGAGAAAGAACTAGTTTATGTCTTATCTCACTACTTTACACATTATAAATTAAAATACAAAATAATAAAAATAGCGCCAATGGCATTGTAGCTCAACTGTACAGTTTTCAAAATTGTTTATTCACATGCTGATCCATGCTAAGGGATCGGTCAGTTTCTTCAGCCGGGGGGGGGGGGGGGGGGGGATTTGTGGGGAGGGGGTCACCCTGTTTTTGAAACTGGCAGTAGGAGGCTATGCATAACCTACACATTGCAAAAAACTGCAGATCTGCCATGGGGAAAACTCCAAGGACTCCCTCACCCCCTGAGGTCACTCATACATTCAACCAACAATCAGATGCACCAACAACCTTTTTACTGTCATAATGGTATTAAACTTTTCTTAAATATTTTCACCCAATTCTAATTTGAGATGATATTGTCTTTTAAAGATGTGAAATTTTGGCCAAGTCTAAAATTGCTTTAAACTCCAAATCTCCTCTACCAATTATACTATCATTAGATGTGCTGACCTTTACTACATGTATATAATGATGCCATTTAACTTTTTAAGAACATATTTCAACCCTACATGTATTCCAGCTGGTCTTACTTTTATCATTGTATTCAAGCTGGTCTTACTTTAATCATTGTATTTGAACTGGTCTTACTTTTATCATTGTATTCGAACTGGTCTTACTTTTATCATTGTATTTGAGTTGGTCTTACTTTTATCATTGTATTTGAGTTGGTCTTACTTTTATCATTGTATTTGAGTTGGTCTTACTTTTATCATTGTATTTGAGTTGGTCTTACTTTTATCATTGTATTTGAGTTGGTCATACTTTTATCGTTGTATTTGAGTTGGTCTTACTTTTATCATTGTATTCGAACTGGTCTTACTTTTATCATTGTATTTGAGTTGGTCTTACTTTTATCATTGTATTCGAACTGGTCTTACTTTTATCATTGTATTTGAACTGGTCTTACTTTTATCATTGTATTCGAGCTGGTCTTACTTTTATCATTGTATTCCAACTGGTCTTACTTTTATCATTGTATTCGAACTGGTCTTACTTTTATCATTGTATTTGAGTTGGTCTTACTTTTATCATTGTATTTGAGTTGGTCTTACTTTTATCATTGTATTCGAGCTGGTCTTACTTTTATCATTGTATTCGAACTGGTCTTACTTTTATCATTGTATTCAAGCTGGTCTTACTTTTATCATTGTATTCAAGCTGGTCTTACTTTTATCATTGTATTCAAGCTGGTCTTACTTTTATCATTGTATTCGAACTGGTCTTACTTTTATCATTGTATTTGAGTTGGTCTTACTTTTATCATTGTATTCGAACTGGTCTTACTTTTATCATTGTATTCAAGCTGGTCTTACTTTTATCATTGTATTCAAGCTGGTCTTACTTTTATCATTGTATTCGAACTGGTCTTACTTTTATCATTGTATTTGAGTTGGTCTTACTTTTATCATTGTATTTGAACTGGTCTTACTTTTATCATTGTATTTGAGTTGGTCTTACTTTTATCATTGTATTTGAACTAGTCTTACTTTTATCATTGTATTTGAGTTGGTCTTACTTTTATCATTGTATTTGAACTGGTCTTACTTTTATCATTGTATTCGAGTTGGTCTTACTTTTATCATTGTATTTGAGTTGGTCTTACTTTTATCATTGTATTTGAGTTGGTCTTACTTTTATCATTGTATTCAAGCTGGTCTTACTTTTATCATTGTATTCGAGTTGGTCTTACTTTTATCATTGTATTTGAACTGGTCTTACTTTTATCATTGTATTTGAGTCGGTCTTACTTTTATCATTGTATTCGAACTGGTCTTACTTTTATCATTGTATTTGAGTTGGTCTTACTTTTATCATTGTATTCAAGCTGGTCTTACTTTTATCATTGTATTTGAGCTGGTCTTACTTTTATCATAGTATTTGAGTTGGTCTTACTTTTATCATTGTATTTGAGTTGGTCTTACTTTTATCATTGTATTTGAACTGGTCTTACTTTTATCATTGTATTCGAACTGGTCTTACTTTTATCATTGTATTCAAGCTGGTCTTACTTTTATCATTGTATTCAAGCTGGTCTTACTTTTATCATAGTATTTGAGTTGGTCTTACTTTTATCATTGTATTTGAGTTGGTCTTACTTTTATCATTGTATTTGAGCTGGTCTTACTTTTATCATTGTATTTGAACTAGTCTTACTTTTATCATTGTATTCAAGCTGGTCTTACTTTTATCATTGTATTTGAGTTGGTCTTACTTTTATCATTGTATTTGAGCTGGTCTTACTTTTATCATTGTATTTGAACTAGTCTTACTTTTATCATTGTATTCAAGCTGGTCTTACTTTTATCATTGTATTTTTAAATCATTTGTTATATATTTTATTGTGAAGTGGTTTGTTATTGTTTTGTCACTATAGAAAAATAAAGTATTATCATTATTATTATTATAATTATGTCAACTTTCCAGTAATTTTGTATTATAATTTCTGTTTGTAGATTTTTTTGTTTAAATTTGGCTTATTTCCGAAGTATATTTTGCACTTTAAAATCTGCTCTGAAATCTAACGAAAGAGGAAAGCTGTCAATTTGACTGGTTACTCATGATGATTTAAATTACACTTAAAAATCAGATCTGAAATTTGATTGGACAAATGAGGAAAGCTGTCAATTTGACTGGTTACTCATGATGATTTAAATTACACTTTAAAATCAGATCTGAAATTTGATTGGACAAATGAGGAAAGCTGTCAATTTGACTGGTGTGTGTGCATGTGTGTGAGTGTGTGTCATCGTTTTCTTCAAATCGGCTGGCTCAATTCAAACGAAATTTGGCACAATAATTCCACTGAGTAATGGCACGAACTGATTAAGTTTTGGTAAAAATCCCACAAATATAAATGGGCAAATTGCATAATTAATCCATCGATCATCTGGTCGCACAAGCACTTTGTTCCGAAAGTGCACCACCAATGTCTATGTAAGGTAAACCAGGAAGCTACGGAATGGATACAAGCTGTTGTTTTACACTGAGAAAGACTGTTTTCAGGGGTTTCAAGTGTTTGTTTTGATATTTTCATTGAATCTGAAAATTATTACATCAAAGCAAGGAGGTGAGCACTGAAAATACACATCAGCTGTAAGCTTTATTGCAAAAATATACAGTCACGATCGTCTGTTCACTTCACACCTTTCACGCATGTATACGATTTGGAGCAGATGGTGAGTCTGTCAATCTCGAGCGAAACAAGAATGTATACACTTTACCCAGGGACGAAGTAGGGCAATAATACCTTACACTTCACTGTATTAAAGTTGTTCAACTGTTACGATGCGTACCATGAAGTATGTAAACTTTCTGATGCGTAATAGCAATGTTACGCACGTTTCAATTTCATTTATTATTTGCCGTGGAAACGGGTGTACATATCCCAGGTATGCAGGGGATCACGAAAGCCGAGTGCAGTTGAGGATGGCAAGCTTTCCTGGCATTTGAGCAACGTTTTTGACAACTTATTTTCACTGAGACTTGAAAAACTCCCAGACATAGAGCTAAATTTCTTGCATAAATCATGAAATTGCAAGACTACCCTTACAGAAGGCATTCAGTTTAAATCTGGTTAAATATTTGTTCACTTGTCTAGAGGAATCCCTGTTATCTTTGTGAAATTCACCATCATTTGGATGTTGCTATGGGCATGGTCATGGATGCTATGGATATTAACATGTATACACTTTTGAATGTTTACTCACTTGCCTACAAGATGATTATGTTATTTTAGCAAAATATACTGGCATTGACCAAGTACTTTTACCTTGTTTTTTGCACCTGTGATGCATTTTTCTTTGAACAATTTCCTATCTAAATACCAAAAGTAATGTCCCCACCAAATACCAAGGCAATTGGTCTGGTGGTTTTTTGAGTTTAAGTCATCCACACACACCACACACACACACACACACACACACACACACACACACACACACACACACACACACACACACACACACACACACACACACACACACACACACACACACACACACACACACACACACACACACAGAGGCAGGCTGACAGACGGACAGATGGAAAGACAACACACCAGTTCAACCTTATCAGTTCAATTGTGCTAAAAAATGTAACATGTAATCTATTTCCTATAGTATGTTTATTCATAATTTCAGGTAGGAATTATTCCATTTTCAAGTGAATCTATTTTGGCACAAACCTTGTTTCAGGTAAATAAGCCAAACTACATATGTTTACTGTACCTAGAGGCAAAATCTTAGAGTAGTTCAAAATAATGCAATGTGCTTTTTTTTGACCACATCAGTTCACTGCAATCATTTTTTCTAAATGTCTGCATTATCACCAATAATTGGCAGAAACTTATGTGAACACAAGAGTGGATCAGATGGTATGTAACGCCCATGCATGTCTCTGTATAATCATAGCACAAAAGCCCTAATTAGTTTGCCTTCACTCCTTTGTGACAACAATTGTAAAAGCTGCTTTGGACACCATGTTATAAATGACCATAAATGCCAAATTGGTCACAAAGGCCAGCATTTCTCTTTACAAAGACTTTTGAAACCATTATTTACTCGGCCCACCTGTAACTTGTCATTCATCAGTTCGTGTGTCTTCAACAAAGCCACAATGATCATAAAGTTCCTCTCATGGGACCAGCAATTATATGCTTTCTACCCATGACCTTTGCTGACCTGTCGAACCTATGTAATGTTAACTTTACTTGCCCAGCATGTCATACCACCAGGATATGACACACATTCAATACTGACTTTATGAATGAACACAAAACTATTTGACTCTAAAGTCATAGTACTTCTCTGATTACTTATCAAAACAAAGAATTATCTGTCAAATCCACCATTATCTAAACTTCTTTGAAAGCAATCACTTTTCTTACCAAAACTAGATGTATAAATTTTCTATTGTTCTCTATCATATTTGATGCATGTAAACTAGTTTAGACTACAAATAATAATTATTTAGTAAATCAATACTAAATTTGTGTTAGTGAATTAATACTAAATTTGTGTTAGTGAATTAATACTAAATTTGTGTTAGTGAATTAATACTAAATTTGTGTTAGTGAATTAATACTAAATTTGGGTTACTTTTTCGCCAAAATTATTTGACAAAACTTCTTGTTTTTCTGTAACTTTGTCAAGTTTCAATGTTAGTTTAGAATCACATAAATAATCCTTATTAATAAATTATTAATAAATGAAAGAAAAAATTTACAATTCAATTGATCAAAAGTATGAAAATGTTCACAAAATTTGAAGTTATATCATCAGATATCAATAGAGGTGTACATATCCTAAAAGTTTCTTTTCACATTGACACTTACTATTTAATTAAATAAAAAGTTCTCCCTACCTCACAACCACCCATCCCCACCCTATGGCACCATCCCTCAAAATCTACACTCCCTCCTCTTGTCTACCACTCCCTCAAACCCTTAGTTTTGGTGGAGTTCCTTCACTCACCAAACTCCACAGCCAAGGAAGCCTGTCGACTGCAAGTTCCAAGAGATGAAAAGTGCTGAGATCAAGATAATCACCTTCTAATAAATGCGTACTAAATAAGCTTTTTGTTTATACGCTTCAACTTCTGCTGACCTTGTGTCTACTTTGCCTCACTGTAAGCTTTCTTCCCAGAATATCAAATTTCCTATCTTCTGTGCAGTCAAAAATCCTCAGGCAAAGGTGACAGAGGTTGGGGCAGGAATTCCACCAACAGATAACAGTATCTCACAAAGTTTAAGTCTCATTACCCTTGAGAACTCATTTCCCGCCAAAAAAAATTACATTAAAAAAATTTCACTATTTTAGCAAAAAAAAAAAAAGTATACTTTTTACATAATGTTATAAGATTCCTCAAGTTAGATGACAATGTTAACTCTTGAATCCCATTGATCTAGTCCTCTGGTGAAAATTTATTTGAATTTGATAAAGTTTGTGGTGGGTGGGGGGGAGGTTGGTGTCCTCAAATGACAGATCTGTCAGCTAAGCTTTAGATGATAAACACAAGATGTTTCCCTACTGTCTTAACTAGCACCACATTTGCTTAATTGACAAGATACTTAGTATAGATCAAATATCAATGGTCATCTCCAGTCTCTTAACTGGTATGTCTGAGGGAAATACCAACATACTTCATGTGGGAGGGGAGGGGATGGGATACTTCATGTGGAGGGGAGGTGGTACAATTATGATGGTTTTTTGTTTTCTTACCCATTATGCAAATATTATCAGCAAATAAATTTACCAGATATTTCAAACTGGCAAGGCAACTTTCTTTAAAATGTTTTAAGGCCAGGTTTGGACTAAATTAAAATCTAGGTATGAGAAACAAATAGCTGACAGAACTATAGAAAAAGTTAATAAAAAACAATAACATAAATGCATGGTTCCATGGGCCTTTAAATGTATAGGTATGTCTTCATACAAAGGGGTCTTGCATTACTGAGTCAATTCTTGACTTAAAACTTTACAGCATATACTTCCCTCTCAAGCAATCAGTTATTTCCCAGCCCCTACAACTGTCTGGGACTTATAATTTTAAACAGCCGGAAATACTCATCGGATTGAATCCCTGAAGAGTAACATTCCAACAGCAGAAAGAAAGATAAATAGGGAAGAATGAAGACATGGTAAATGGAATAGTCAAATCGGATCCATTACAGATGGTACCATGTTTGTCTTCTTTTCTGTAAATAGATCCATTTAATCACAATCTCGTGCAACTGTTTCCTCTTCCGGATATTTTTTTTCATTCCCTAAATCTATGTCAGAGATATATCTGGAAAGATGATACATAGACGGGAATACATGTGAGATCTTTATTCAGCTGTTTCATTATCACAACCATAGCTGGTAATCTTTGTCTTTGTCACTGACATTACATTATTTCTGGTTTGTCTTTCATTTCCTTCTGTGTGGAATACAACTTGATACATTCTCTTCATATCTGTCTATTTTATTGTTGTGCATACTTTCTATTTTGTCATACATTATTATAAATCCATTGTTATTTTATATTATAAGTGCATACAACTTAATGGCCATATTAGATTAGTATTTCAATATAGATAAAATGAAACCATGTGTCTGACAAAGCTGGAGAAAAAAGTTAGTCCTGAACAAAAAAGTAGTCTACTGACTGGATCTATTGAAAAGACAGAACTAATGTGAGAACCAGGGATTGAATTATGGGCCTTTAACAGTCCAATTCTGATCCCACCCATATGGATCTATGAGATACGATAGCTTCATACAAGAACTAGGGATTGAATTATGGGCCTTTAACAGTCAAATTCTGATCCCACCCATATGGATCTATGAGATACGATAGCTTCATACAAGAACTAGGGATTGAATTATGGGCCTTTAACAGTCCAATTCTGATCCTACCCATATGGATCTATCAAATAACATTTCAATACTTACATTCGAATCTCGCCATTTCTAGCAATGATCTAACAATTCAATGATCTAACAATTCAATGATCTAACATTTCAATACTTACATTCAAATCTCTCCATTTCTAGCAATGATCTAACAATTCAATGATCTAACAATTCAATGATCTAACATTTCAATACTTACATTCAAATCTCTCCATTTCTAGCAATGATCTAACATTTCAATGATCTAACATTTCAATACTTACATTCAAATCTCTCCATTTCTAGCAATGATCTAACAATTCAATGATCTAACATTTCAATACTTACATTCAAATCTCTCCATTTCTAGCAATGATCTAACAATTCAATGATCTAACAATTCAATACTTACATTCAAATCTAGCCATTTCTAGCAATGATCTAACAATTCAATACTTACATTCAAATCTCTCCATTTCTAGCAATGATCTAACATTTCAATGATCTAACATTTCAATACTTACATTCAAATCTAGCCATTTCTAGCAATGATCTAACAATTCAATACTTACATTCAAATCTCTCCATTTCTAGCAATGATCTAACAATTCAATGATCTAACATTTCAATACTTACATTCAAATCTCTCCATTTCTAGCAATGATCTAACAATTCAATGATCTAACATTTCAATACTTACATTCAAATCTCTCCATTTCTAGCAATGATCTAACAATTCAATGATCTAACATTTCAATACTTACATTCAAATCTAGCCATTTCTAGCAATGATCTAACAATTCAATGATCTAACATTTCAATACTTACATTCAAATCTCTCCATTTCTAGCAATGATCTAACAATTCAATGATCTAACATTTCAATACTTACATTCAAATCTAGCCATTTCTAGCAATGATCTAACAATTCAATGATCTAACATTTCAATACTTACATTCAAATCTAGCCATTTCTAGCAATGATCTAACAATTCAATGATCTAACATTTCAATACTTACATTCAAATCTCTCCATTTCTAGCAATGATCTAACAATTCAATGATCTAACATTTCAATACTTACATTCAAATCTAGCCATTTCTAGCAATGATCTAACAATTCAATGATCTACATGTAACATTTCAATACTTACATTCAAATCTCTCCATTTCTAGCAATGATCTAACAATTCAATGATCTAACATTTCAATACTTACATTCAAATCTCTCCATTTCTAGCAATGATCTAACAATACAATGATCTAACATTTCAATACTTACATTCAAATCTCTCCATTTCTAGCAATGATCTAACAATTCAATGATCTAACATTTCAATACTTACATTCAAATCTCTCCATTTCTAGCAATGATCTAACAATTCAATGATCTAACAATTCAATACTTACATTCAAATCTCTCCATTTCTAGCAATGATCTAACAATTCAATACTTACATTCAAATCTAGCCATTTCTAGCAATGATCTAACAATTCAATGATCTAACATTTCAATACTTACATTCAAATCTAGCCATTTCTAGCAATGATCTAACAATTCAATGATCTAACATTTCAATACTTACATTCAAATCTAGCCATTTCTAGCAATGATCTAACAATTCAATACTTACATTCAAATCTCTCCATTTCTAGCAATGATCTAACAATTCAATGATCTAACATTTCAATACTTACATTCAAATCTAGCCATTTCTAGCAATGATCTAACAATTCAATGATCTAACATTTCAATACTTACATTCAAATCTAGCCATTTCTACATACTATCTATTGATGAAACCCATCAGCATGACAAACTACTTTCAAATCTCTAATCATTTTCTACTGCCACACTCTGCATTCACAATAATTTTATTGACAACCAGAGCAGGTGATCCAATCCTCCCCTCACAGCACCAATTTACAATTTTCCCTGACTCTATTTCATCAGCATGTCATAACATGAAAACAAAATGGCATGGCCCCAAGTAACAATATAGAGATAATTACATATCAGGACGCTATATAATCGTAGCCCTAGGTTGACCACATTTCCACCATCTCACAAACTTTTCTTAAGGTCATACCTTGCCTCATCTCGCGATGTGCACACAAATAACGAAAAAAAAATGCAATCTCTGATTCGTACACTTTAAATTTTCCACCTCAATGCTGAGGTTACAATACTGACACTCCAGAACTCTTCTTTCAAGATGTTCTCATCGTCTACTCCTACTACCAACAGCCATCATTTTGTTCCCAAAACCACATTTTAAGCTTCATTTGTTGTACAAGTTTGACTTCGGGGCAAATGTTCTGAAACTGGTAGACTGATGTTAAAATGTCACTTGGTAATAATGGCCAGCAGGTATAAAATCATCATTGTCAACAGACAATATCGGCTTTTTTCTCATAAATGCCAGGAAATTACCTTTCTTAAGGCACAATATCCAATATTAAATCAATCTCTATATATATCTGAGTCTATTTTCATCTTCTATATAGCTGAGTCTATTTTCATCTATATAGCTGATAGTCTATTTTCACCTATATATGAGTCTATTTTCACCTATATATCTGAGTCTATTTTCACCCTGTATATATCTGAGTCTATTTTCACCTTGTATATATATCTGAGTCTATTTTCACCTTGTATATATATCTGAGTCTATTTTCACCTTGTATATATATCTGAGTCTATTTTCACCTTGTATATATCTGATAGTCTATTTTCACCTTGTATATATATCTGAGTCTATTTTCACCTTGTATATATATCTGAGTCTATTTTCACCTTGTATATATATCTGAGTCTATTTTCACCTTGTATATATCTGAGTCTATTTTCACCTTGTATATATCTGAGTCTATTTTCACCTTGTATATATCTGAGTCTATTTTCACCTTGTATATATCTGAGTCTATTTTCACCTTGTATATATATCTGAGTCTATTTTCACCTTCTGTATATCTGAGTCTATTTTCACCTTGTATATATCTGATAGTCTATTCTCACCTATATATCTGATAGTCTATTTTCATCTTCTATATAGCTGCTAGTCTATTTTCATCTATATATCTGATAGTCTATTTTCACCTTGTATGTATCTGAGTCTATTTTCACCTATATATCTGAGTCTATTTTCACCTATATATCTAATTTTTTCCACTATCCTGAATGAATGTGTGTCAACTTGACAATATTTATCACCTTTGTCATGTTCACTAGAATTCAGGCAAATATTTCACTGGCATAGTATTAGTATGCCTAATTTGTTGCATTCACAAAAAATGTTTCATTTGCTTTTTTTCATTATGTGTACTTAAGTATGTTCTGATACACACCAGAATATTTTACGTATGTACATACATGTAATTTACAATTTCATTTTCAATACAAACTGTCCATTTCAGACTTAATGTAAATACCCTTATGAATCTTCCACTACTTTTCTACATTTTGTATCTCCTGTGATGATCAGCTATCAGTGAAAAACTTCCTAAAATAGACATGGAAATTTCAATTTTTTTCAGGTTTATTCTATTTTACCATTGCAGTTAAAATACTAGAATAAATTCAGACATTTTCATCCTTGGGAAACACATCAAATTTACTCTATAAAATATAAAAGTCATAATTCACTTTTTTTCCAAAATAATTCTGAAAATCATTCATTTCACTATTTAAAACTTTTTTTGTTTCATAAATATCATTTTGTATAACAATTTTGGCAAATATGAGGGTTTTCTATCATTATGATCTCAAAATACCACTGTGATGTACTGAAAAGTAATAGAAAAACAATACTTATATGTAGGTAATAATTGTTTGGAAAATGTAGTCTGAATGAAGTCATCTATTCGAAGACTCAACGTTAAGTCCTTGGTGTCTTAACTAATGCAGGTTATTTGGTTTCATAGATGGAAGTCCTTGGTGTCTTAACTAATGCAGGTTATTTGGTTTCATAGATGGGCTGTCAGTTCTAATATACTTACTAATTTGAAACGAGAAGCAACCTCTAATTTCGGCAATGGAGACCATGGCGTACCGTTATTACAAAGCCTAATTATATTTCTTTAAAATATGGACAATTAAACAAACACTGCGCTGACATCATTTCAATTTCATCAGCTCCAACGCCAAGATGTCAGATTACCATCGTAATGCCTACATGATTTGACAGCTCTGCTGCCAACCACCGCAAAATTACATTGCATGGTAAGGTGTGTCGAATTATGAAATTGGCAACAATTGTAAAATGTATTGTTACTGCATGTCATTACTTTATATCAACCTGTCAATGATTATGTTGCCTTCTTAATATTCATTGCTCTCAACAACCTGCTACTAATTCTTTTTGACAAATTTTCCCTCCAAAAATATGCTTAAATTCTCCCTAAAAAATTACAAACAATTTTTTTAGGGATTTTGGAGGAAAGGATGTACCTCAATATTTCTAGTTAACTGTGACCACTACATGTGTATTTTAATATTTCTAGTTAACTACAGACCACTACATGTGTATTTTAATATTTCTAGTTAACTACAGACCACTACATGTGTATTTTAATATTTCTAGTTAACTACAGACCACTACATGTGTATTTTAATATTTCTAGTTAACTGTGACCACTACATGTGTATTTTAATATTTCTAGTTAACTACAGACCACTACATGTGTATTTTAATATTTCTAGTTAACTACAGACCACTACATGTGTATTTTAATATTTCTAGTTAACTACAGACCACTACATGTGTATTTTAATATTTCTAGTTAACTACAGACCACTACATGTGTATTTTAATATTTCTAGTTAACTACAGACCACTACATGTGTATTTTAATATTTCTAGTTAACTACAGACCACTACATGTGTATTTTAATATTTCTAGTTAACTACAGACCACTACATGTGTATTTTAATATTTCTAGTTAACTACAGACCACTAAATGTGTATTTTAATATTTCTAGTTAACTACAGACCACTAAATGTGTATTTTAATATTTCTAGTTAACAAGTCATTGAGAATGACATAGTCCCCGCTATGATAGTTTTTTACGGAATTATCACTACTCTGATCACGCAACAACACTTGTAAACCTAAATCAAACAGACTTAGATATGTTGTGTCTGCTTGTTGGACATGGAACATGCCTACAACAATAAAGGATTGGTCGGGTATGGGGGATCATATCACGATAAAAATGGATATGCACATTTATGTCATAGAACACTGTCCTAATACCAACTTTGAATGTGATCTGTTCAAGCATGTCTGAGTTATGGCTTTGGACATAGAAAAATCACAAACAAAATGGCTGCCAGGCGGCCATATTGGATCGTATCACAACAACAATGAATATGCACATGTATGTTATAGAACACTGTCCTAATACCAACTTTGAATGAGATCTGTTCAAGCATGTCTGAGTTATGGCTTTGGACATGGAAAATTCGCAAACAAAATGGCTGCCAGGCAACCATATTGGATCGTATCACAATTAAAATGAATATGCACATGTATGTCATAGAACACTGTCCTAATACCAACTTTGAATGTGATCTGTTCAAGCATGTCTGAGTTATGGCTTTGGACATAGAAAAATCACAAACAAAATGGCTGCCAGGCGGCCATATTGGATCGTATCACAACAACAATGAATATGCACATGTATGTTATAGAACACTGTCCTAATACCAACTTTGAATGAGATCTGTTCAAGCATGTCTGAGTTATGGCTTTGGACATGGAAAATTCGCAAACAAAATGGCTGCCAGGCAACCATATTGGATCGTATCACAATTAAAATGAATATGCACATGTATGTCATAGAACAATGTCCTGATACCAACTTTGAATGAGATCGGTTCAAGCATGTCTGAGTTATGGCTTTAGACAGGGAAAATTTGCAAACAAAATGGCTGCCAGACAGCCATATTGGATCGTATCAAGAAACAAATTGACGTGCATATGTATGCCATTGTATGTTGCCCCTGTACCAAGTTTGAAAAAAATCGGTCCAGGCATCTCCAAGAAACGGCTGCGGACGGACGGACGGACGGACGCACGGACAGACGGAACCCAATCCATAAGTCCCTGTCCCGGACTTCGTCCGGCGGGGACTAACTACAGACCACTACATGTGTATTTTCATTTAAAAGCACATATAATTTTTGACCTAATTTGTTTGCACATTTTGCCTTTTTCCAAATTTAATTTAATGAAATAATCAACCCTCCATAATATGTATATTGTTACAAAAATTTCAAAATTCTGGATGATTTTTCAACAGAAATAAACAGACAATGACATCTCATAGCGATGACAATTTCATTTAATCCTATCCATTAGCAATGTCTAAGTACACATCTTAATCCTTTTATCAATTTTACTAATCCATCAAATTCATTAATTTTATCAACTGATGTCTCGATTCCCAGACATACTGTAAAGTATTACAACAGATATCCTATGCTGAGTTCTAGCTAAACATACCATGATATTACTACATGCAACCATAGTTCCACATACAAATATTACTTGCTTCCTAAAAGACCAAGAAGCTGTAACTGGTATCATAAAAAAATTTTCATAATTTGTTTTTCATAGTTTCATAATTTGTGTTTCATATATTCATAACTTGTGTTTCATATTTTCATAATTTGTGTTTCATATTTTGAATTCATTACATTGCTATCAATTCAGTACGATAACCAAGAGCTCAAATTTTTAGAGAAAATGGTAAAAAATCTGTGGTCGCTGTGATAGAAGGGTTATTCACAAAACAATATATCTATTTTAATTTCTCTGCACCCAAGATACTATATTTTAACATGATTACCAAACATTGGTAGTCTGGGGTTTCCCCAAATTTACAAATTAACCACCAACATGTTATACATGTAATTGATAAGTCAATACATTGTTTACATATGGACAACAAGGCTGTATACATGTACATAGTGCCACCAACAATTACTAGAGAGGTATTTCAGTAAATTATCAAGCAAAATTTGGGGTATTTTTTACTGAAAATGTCACATATTAATTGTTACATATGGAATGTTTATATTTTTATCAAAACATTCTTGAAGTATTTTTTATTCTAGTCTGTCATTTGTTTTAAAAAAGAATTCCTGGCAAATGATAGTAGCCATTTTCATTTAAAAAGAATTCTTGGTGGATGATAGTAGCCATTTTCATTTAAAAAGAATTCCTGGCAAATGATAGTAGCCATTTTCATTTAAAAAGAATTCCTGGCAAATGATAGTAGCCATTTTCATTTAAAAAGAATTCCTGGCAAATGATAGTAGCCATTTTCATTTTAAAAAAATTCTTGGTGGATGATAGTAGCCATTTTCATTTAAAAAGAATTCCTGGCAAATGATAGTAGCCATTTTCATTTAAAAAGAATTCCTGGCAAATGATAGTAGCCATTTTCATTTAAAAAGAATTCCTGGCAAATGATAGCAGCCATTTTCATTTAAAAAGAATTCCTGGCAGATGATAGTAGCCATTTTCATTTAAATGGAATTCCTGGCAAATGATAGTAGCCATTTCATTTTAAAAAGAATTCCTGGTATATGATGGTAGCCATTTTCATACTCATGTCAAAATATTTGACAGGCTCCAATAATTTAGAATTAGTCTCAAACTATTGGCAGGAAAATATAGAATTTAGACAAATAAGTTGCAGACTTTTTACTCCATTGTATTAAATCTGTTTTCTTCAGTTTTTGTTTGTCCCAAATTTTGGCAAGGAAATAAAAAACGACATACAAATTTAACCAGATGATTTTAGAGAACGATAAAAGTGATGTAATGTCCATGATAGGCCTAACAATAGTAACATGTCATCTCAATATGCTTTCAATTTGAAATATAATTCTTTATCAATATTTATAAATGTGACTACCACTTGTTCAGTATCATGACAGCTATCTCTACAACACACACATAGAGAACACATAAAAACATGTGAACAAATACACATATACCATCTCTTACATAACAACTACACTTGGCACTAACAGCCCATCCTCAGAGCCCAATTCCTCAAGAGACACAAGTGACACTTTATGCATAAATTCCTTGATTCAATTATTGTGCAATTACGAATCTCACAGCAACTCATGACTCTTTTCTGTTATAAGATATACCAAGTATAGTTAACTATCCATCAAGATAACAAATACAACAGAAATATGATACAAAAAATGAAACTTCATATAAATGGTAGATTTAAAATATCCGGTAACACGCTATCTAAACGATAGGAGATATTATTGTCTGTCAATCATCCTATACCTGTTCTTTACACAATTTATGAATTAAATTTAGATTTTGTTTCAATAGGCCGACAAAGGTAATGTTTTCATCTACTTAATTACACTGAACTCACATCTCATTCATTCCTATATTTCATTTTCTGCATTATTTTCTGATCAAATTTTCAATGTCAAAATTTTCACACCACAGCATTTAACGATAGTTTTGGTTTTCCTCAATATTTTTGTCCATTTTTTAAATTTAAGACTCATAGGTTCTAAATGACACTTTTCATACAAATATTTTTCCAGCCACAATGTTTGCTATCACTTTTTTTCATTTTAATACCGTCTTTTACTTACAATTTTGATATTTGCAAAACTGAGAATTCTGAATTACTAAACTGTATATACACAACTACACTTTTCCAACAAATAAACAATAAATTTGCTGTAATCTTTCAGTTTGCCACTAATATTCACTTCAAATTTTTTATTCTTATAAACATTTGATACTACATGTATATTACTTAACTATAGCATCACAGCTACACTTTTACCACCAACTTTTTCTTCTGGTTTTAATATTTATAAACAACATGCACAAAAATGTTTGAGTACAGAAATCTGAGATCACCTTACGTAATCTGGGAATGATACAAACATTATTTATTTATTATCATTTGTTATCATTCAAATTCTGTAATAATAAAAAATATGTAATAAACTCAAAATGAAAGATTAAAAAAGCAAGACTACTTTAAACTGGTATCTACTTTATAATGTTAACTATCACCAATATTCACAGATATTTAGGACAATATACTGCAATGTGTCATTCACCTTGTGTACTTACTATGGAACAAAGTAGTGACATCTGCACTATCTCATAATATTCAGACAGATATAAAGAGCAGACAATTCACTAAACAAATAACAAGTGTTTTGACAAACATACAGATATAAAGATGGCACTGTGATACACAGAAAATTTGGATTCTAATCCTCTCTACCACCCCCTACTTTTCACACCATAGGTCTACAACTTCTGACATCAGACCATGCACAAACGGAACCTGTTACAAACAGGGAAAGTAAACAACTGTATGTGGGTCAAGTTACTCTAATCAAATTAGAGGGGTTGTTGACATGGGGAGGGATAATCAATTTGCGGGGTCAGTCCACTGTTTACCTGCCAGTCATAATTCATTGGCAATATAGCACTTGACTGACTTCATAATCATACCATGACATGGAAATGACAACAACCAAATATATGTCACATACACGCAGGTTTTCTACATGTATGATTGCCTCTAATGTTATAACAATAATTTCACAAAATTAATCAAAAATGAATGTTTTTATCTTGCTTTGAAGTTTGATGTCATATATATATATATATATATATATATATATATATATATATATATATATATATATATATATATATATATATATATATATATATATGGTTATATAATATATATTTGATGATATATATATATATATTTGATGATATATATATATATATCATCAAATATATATTGTATAACCAAATAATAATAAATATTATATAACCAAATGGTTTTGAGAATTTATACATTTTCATAAAAGTTTTCAGTTTTGAAGACACAATATGTACATATTTACAAGTGTACACACCTGTAGCCATACTCACACACACACACACACACACACACACACACACACACACACACACACACACACACACATACACACATGTGTATGCATTAAGTATGTACACAGGACAATAATGGATATATCAAACATGATACAGTAGCTACTATTGACCTCACTCTTGCACTAACAATATTACTGAACAAAAGAAAATTAACGATATCACCTTGCACATGGTACACCTGATTCAAAGGGCAATAATACCTATATCTCCTTGGAGATTCATTTATGTATCACATGACTAGCTAGGTAATAATATCTCAATATTACATGTATTATAATGACATGATCTGACTCAATGATTATGTGACCTAGAACTCAAAGAGTAATAATACCTACATGTATATTGCCTGATAACTGTATCACATGACATGCATTCTAACTCAGTAACCTGACTACATATATAATGACCTAACTCAAAGAGTAATAACATCCATATCAACTAATCATAACAATTTCAGATTCAATGCATGACAACTGCACCATCTCAAAGTCCATTGGTCAGAAAATATAGACCACAATAGTATAAATAGATCAAATGACTGATTGATAGACGAGGGGATGAAAAAATAAGGGTACTGTGCATAACAACATTCATAGAAATGACATGTGATACCAGAAAGTTTGATCAGAAATACAAATAGTAATCACATCATCAGATAGAAAATAGAATATTGTGTTCTGCTAGCAAGCATCTGCCCACTGTTATTGTCCTGTGTTTGAGAATGCACAGATCATCTTATCATTTGACTCTTAAATACTACCAAACAAAGTACCACCATGTAAAGAAAACATCTGTCCACTCATATGGTTATAGGATTATCATGAGTATTTTGATAGTGATATCTGATAGATAGATAGATAGATAGATATAAGTACTTCTCTCCTTTTCATACTCAAACATTTCGATATCTGGATTAGCTTCATGATTTTTGTCCTTTTTTTGTAAGTACATGAACACGACAAATAAAAACTAAAGTCTATCTTGGTCAAAATTCATTATTTTTGTCCATTTTTTTTAGAAGTTATATATATACAAACCTTGCCATATGAAAATTAAAGTCAATGTTGTTCAAAAGTTTACTAAAAAACCAAGAACTTGGTGCTCTTGTCAGGAAAAAACCAAAGTTCACACATAAGCTTAACAAATGAAAACGTAAACTATTTTTTTCAGCCAAATATATCAAAGATCAAAATTTATCATAAAATAAAAAATTTCTTCTACAATTTTGGACGGAAAATGAGATTTTGCACAGACAGAAAAAGTTTACACGCAAACTTGACAAATAAACTGAACACTTTCTTGTCAAAATTTATGAAAATAGCACCAATGGCATTGTAGCACAACTGTACAGTTTATTTAAAAAATAGTGTCAATGGCTTTGTAGCACAACTGTAGTTTACTAAAAAATTAGTGCCAATGGCTTTGTAGCACAACTGTAGTTTATTAAAAATAGCGCCAATAGCTTTGTAACACAACTGTAGTTTATTAAAAATAGCGCCAATAGCTTTGTAACACAACTGTAGTTTATTAAAAATAGTGCCAATAGCTTTGTAACACAACTGTAGTTTATTAAAAATAGCGCCAATAGCTTTGTAGCACAACTGTAGTTTACTAAAAAATTAGTGCCAATGGCTTTGTAGCACAACTGTAGTTTATTAAAAATAGTGCCAATAGCTTTGTAACACAACTGTAGTTTATTAAAAATAGCGCCAATAGCTTTGTAACACAACTGTAGTTTATTAAAAATAGCGCCAATAGCTTTGTAACACAACTGTAGTTTATTAAAAATAGCGCCAATAGCTTTGTAGCACAACTGCAGTTTACTAAAAAATTAGTGCCAATGGCTTTGTAGCACAACTGTAGTTTATTAAAAATAGCGCCAATAGCTTTGTAACACAACTGTAGTTTATTAAAAATAGCGCCAATAGCTTTGTAACACAACTGTAGTTTATTAAAAATAGCGCCAATAGCTTTGTAACACAACTGTAGTTTATTAAAAATAGCGCCAATAGCTTTGTAACACAACTGTACAGTTTTAAAAAATGTTTATTCACATCATGATCTATGCTAACAATTGGTGTTCATTTGCTGAATGGTTATCTTTGCAATATATGTGATCACTAGGCTGTTGCTATGGGCATGGTCTTGTTGTTAGAGATATTTGCACGGTTTTGGAATCTTTATTAACTTGCCTACCGTTCCCACTTTTCATCATTGCAATACAAACCATCATTTAGCTGTTGCTATGGGCATGGGTCTTGTTGCTGGGCATATTTGCATACATTTTTTAAAATCTTTATGCACTTACCTACCATTTCCTGCTGTTATCTTTGTAACATGTATCGTCATTTCACTGTTGCTAAGGGAATGGTCATGTTTGCTAGGGCCAATTGTGTCAAAATGTTTTCAACATTAACTGCAGAATACCTCCAAAAACATTCCCACCATGTTTCAACTCCATTCACCATGCAGTTTCAAGATATACGTTTTTGACAATTTGAGATTTTTAGACCTAATTTGCATATCACTGATGATGTCATCGTATTATGAATACAGTTTCATCTACACATCTCCAGATCAAGCCTACAAATTAACACCAGCCTAGTGGCCCAGGGCCAGTTAAAGTTGCTGTTGGGCAGATGAACTTTGTTGCAATCGACCCAGTTGGGCAGCTACTTTTTTCTGAAACATTTTGATAACCTAGCTTAAAATACTCAATTATCATTATCCTTTGATAAATAAAAAAATCTACACTCACTATTTCCCATTAACTCAAAAGTAACCACGATCAAAGATGCTAACGCACTGATCTCTTTACTTCCTCATTGAGTAGCTAGTTATGTGATGACCCGTTCACCTCAGTGCAACTTTTTGTATATGGAAGTGTACATTGATAGAACGAACAGACAAATTTGCACATCAATACGCCTTCAAGTGATTCAGCAAAGCCATCTAAACGATGTCTTGCTGTGACCTGAGTTGATCCTACACTGTTGAATTATCAAAAGTTTGTTGAAGTTTGGATTCACCAAAAGTTCGAAAGAAGGACTTCCTAAGGAAGCCAGTGAGAGACAACGGGCAAGAAAAGACAGAGAAACAAGTCATTGAGAATGACATAGTCCCCGCTATGATTGGGTTTTAAGGAATTATCACTACTCTGATCACGCAACAACATTTGTGAACCTAAATCAAACAGACTTAGATATGTTGTGTCTGCTTGTTGGACATGGAACATGCCTACAACAATAAAGGATGGGTCGGGTTTGGGGGATAGTATCACGACGAAAATGGATATGCACATGTATGTCATAGAACACTGTCCTAATACCAACTTTGAATGAGATCTGTTCAAGCATGTCTGAGTTATGGCTTTGGACATGGAAAATTCGCAAACAAAATGGCTGCTAGGTGGCCATATTGGATCGTATCACAACAACAATGAATATGCACATGTATGTCATAGAACACTGTCCTAATACCAACATTGAATGAGATCTGTTCAAGCATGTCTGAGTTATGGCTTTGGACATGGAAAATTCGCAAACAAAATGGCTGCTAGGTGGCCATATTGGATCGTATCATGACAACAATGAATATGCACATATATGCCATATAACAGTATGGCCAAGTATTGAAGTAACCCACCTAGTCAGGGAGTGATGTATGAATCACAAAAACAACCTCTTGAATGCTGCGAAAACATGGTTTTATTATTCACCAACACCTAAACAGAAGTTCCTTAATTCAAGAGACTTTTTTTCCGTTTGTTGGGTCATATCACAACTAGTATAAATGATGATACGTGACGAACACACGTCAACCAATTTCTTGCGACTATACACGGATGATAAGCGCACAGCCCAAGGAAGCCATGTATGTAGACATTACCGCATTTAATACTTGTACCTGCAACTCTCGGTTTTTAAAACGTCCGGTTCCGACATAGCTTTACATTTTAGGATTACCTAATTCCAAATTCTAGACGGGTTAGCTGTTTAGACATGAGGAGATTCATCGTACCCAAATATAAACAACACTGCACGCCACTACGTAGGTAACGCCATGTCATTTTGTCAACGAAAGTTAACAAAGTGGGTGCGTGATCAGAGCCGATCGTTCAATCGTAGTGGCAACTTTTAAAGGACCTTCATGATAATTGATTTGAATAGACTAGTTTAGTAAAAGTTTGTTAACATTAAAGGTGCCTAGTCTATGAATTTATTGTGGGGGGGGGGGGGGGGGCAAATCAAGTTTAGTGAAAGTTTGTTAACATTAAAGGTGCGTAGTCTGTCAAGGGGTTGTTGGTGGCCAAGTGGTTAAACCACTTGCCTCTTACCACTGCGGTCAGGGTTGGAACCCCATTCAGGGTTCGATTAAATTTACCATGCTGTAAGTAAGAAGAGTGTCGTTCAGTTTGACTCTACCGAACAACGCAGGTTTTCCCCGGGTACTCCGGTTTCCTCCTGCATTAACACTGAACTTTGAGGAAGGTCATTTCTATAGGTGTTAGTCACCTGTGTGACTCATCCTGACTTTATATGTCAAAGCTGAATAAATAAATAAATAAATAAATAAATAAATTCATGGTGGGTGGGTGGTTACTTCTGTTTGATATTGAAACATGTCATTTCAACCACTAACAGACAACCAACAGCACTCTAACCAGACATTTGTCTATTATAGATAAACTTTGTGGTATCAAGATAAACTTTGCGGTATCAATGCCATGGGGAACATCATAATTTAAGTTTTCAAGTCTTTTTATGCATACCTATCTACTTAAACTTAAACCCCTAGATTTTCTCTTAAAATACATATATATCATGTATTTGCTTTTTGTAGACTGACTTTAGATGAGAATGAATCCTCAGTTACAGACAGTGGCACTTTAAGGTTTACATTGCAATGTACCAGAAATCCTTTCAACTATGCCAACATTTGATATCTCAATTTTTTTTACTTCACACTAAATCCTCTTGCCACTGTCAAAAAAAAAAGAGATTCCTGAGTCTCTGTCACTTGATGACATTCACAACTGTGTACTTTTCAAAACCACGGATTATACAAGAAACATTATGCCTTGCAATAACACTAACAGGTATTTTTTATTTGACATGAAAATTCCATTGCTGAAGACCACTTAAAATAAAGTTAGATGACATTGGTGATGTGATTTCTCCAATCTATACTATGAATGAGTTCCTTTGTGGTGTGGGGTTTCTACAGAGACTCTGGTTTACACAGATGACGGGCAGGGCAAAGTGGGTTGATTTTCACCTAGTTGCAATTGTCCACGAATCATTGAACAAGCTCTGTTTTTTCCCCTTCCTGCTCAAGCAGCACTAAAATGCACATCCAGGCTATTAGTATCTCTACATTTTATCTGTGGTATGTGTTTCCGTTCTTATTGTATTACTTATCTACTCTATGGATGACACTGGTTTCAGTCTGCTAACCTTCACATCAACAAAACCATCACATGGTCAAAGTAACAATTCTACATTAAACGTCAGATAACGACTTTAAATGCAACATCGTAACACTATCCTAATATACATAGAAATAGCATCTTCTGACTCGCATGGTCTGTTTTCCTGTGTATTCAATTCTTAATTCGCTACCATTTCATTGCTGGCTAGGCGCGATCCTTCACTTAGTATCAAAATTTACCGTATCCATGGCAACGGGAAATGAACAAAGCCACTGAAAGTGGTCTAAATAGAAATGTCCTTTTTTCACTGAAGTGACGCTTTTATAGGAGATAATACTCTAAAAGGATCCCCCTGTCGACTGATCAAGACTTAGCTGGTCGCTTTATTGATGGAACAAGCACTTAAATGAAATCAGCAGAAGTCTTTATGTTATGATTGATAGTGTTCTGAGTTCCTATAACAGGTCACAACTAAATATGAGTGGACCCAATAGTCCCACGATGAAAGCCATGATTACCCTAATATCATCACAGCATTTATTTTAATAAAAGCTGACCAAGACATATGCGATGAAGTAATTTAATCAATTATATACATAATAGTCAGTTTGCTTTGAGATAGAGACAGAATTTTTAATCTTCGCAATGCTCTTGTCAAACACAGATATTTTTTCATTAGGAGTCGCAGCACATCCTCACGGCTCACCAGACTTCATGTAGACAATCTCGCCATCACCATGATATTATCCTCTTTGGTTTTATCACATTGCCTTGTCGTTTTTTTAGCAGAATTAAAGGACATTCTCAAACTTTGTATAATGATGATCGCTTAGGTAAACACTTAGACACTAGATAACTAGGAGGGTCACTATAATCTCTTCTCTAAACAAAGACCTTTCACATGATTCACCTAACAATCCAATCCCATCCCAGTGTGGTTGGTTTTGGCATATTTATACAGCTGAATTAGCCTAACAAAGCTATTCTTTGTCTTCAACCAAACACTATCATCTCTATCACTACACAACAGCTTTTCATTTTTTCAGAACCGAATGAGTTAGACAACTATCTCTTGTACTCTTTAGACCTGAATGAGTTGCACAACTATCTCTTGTACTTTGTAGGACTAATGTCCTCCACAGATTAAAGTAATCCAGAAATTGACTCAGATCTATACTGGCTTCAACTTTTTTGTGACAAAACAAATTGCATGGGGGAAAAAGTTCAGAAAGGAATGAAACGGCCTATATTTCAATTTAAATGGGATTGTAAATACAAGATAATGTACTGACTCAAACTTTCTTGCACAAATATAACAGGTAATATCACACAGACAAATATAACAGGTAATATCACACAGACAAATATAACAGGTAATATCACACAGACAATAAATATAACAGGTAATATCACACAGACAATAAATATAACAGGTAATATCACACAGACAAATATAACAGGTAATATCACACAGACAAATATAACAGGTAATATCACACAGACAATAAATATAACAGGTAATATCACACAGACAATAAATATAACAGGTAATATCACACAGACAAATATAACAGGTAATATCACACAGACAAATATAACAGGTAATATCACACAGACAATAAATATAACAGGTAATATCACACAGACAAAGGGATTGGGGGGATGCTAATGGCCACAATTTTAACTACAAGGAGATTAGAAATGAAAAATATCTTGAATAAAATAAAAGACAAAAAACAGAAGTGGTTAATAGAAAGAGAGTGAAAATAACAACAGATTATAAGTGAATGGGTATGAAATGAAAGTAGTCCAAAATGTGAATATTGACAAAAAATTTAAAAATATTCCAGAAGAAGAAGGAAGTGAGGATGAAATGAGGACTGTAACTATGAAAAACAAATCCAAGAATATATTTAAATGTGAAAAATGTGAAAACAGAAATTAACAGACTGAAAATAAAACCACCAGCATCCCTCAAAAGAAACCAAGTTAAACAATACACAGTGAAAGTATTAGCTGGCCGGGATAATAAATATGAGAAAAATAAAAGCAAATCATATTAAAATAATAGCTAGTTAAAATGACAATATCCTAGAACAGAAACCAAGTTGAACAATAACTAGAAAAGGAATAGAGTTAAAAATAAGTGAAAACATCCCAGGACATGTAGCAAATAATAACAAAACGGTCCAAAATACATGTACAAAATGTAAGAGATGGCTGGAAAATAAAAGTATCAAATGATTGAAACCAAATCAATTGTAAACAAATAAACTAGAATAGAAAGGAACTTTTAAAAAAATAAAACATCTCAGGAAAGAAACCAAGTTGAAGAATAATTTGCAAACAAATAGAAACAGGCTAAAATAGATAGGATGTGAAAAATGAGAACATGACAGGACAGAAACCACACTGAACATAGATGCAGAGACCACAACTGGCACTGAGATAATAATACTAAAATGAATCAATAGGTCAGAACTAAAACAGTCTATTCACTCACTATCACCTAGTACAACATGGCATGACACTACTACGCTGTGTTATGAGGGGTTCACAGACTGATTACTGTACCTGTATAATCAATAGGGGGGGGGGGGGGGACCACTCAGAAAGATAAAGTCATTAAGTAAATGTTAAAAGAACTCTATCAAAATAAAGAACTACTAAATGTCCCTAAACGATTACTGATTAGTAAAAGTCTTTGTTTTTGTGTGAATACACCTATTTACCTGGTAATTTGCATGCAGTTTTGAAAAACGACAATGACGGAAATACAATCGTCTGCTCATTGTGGTGGCTGACACGCAAACATTAACAGTTCTCTGTTAATGAAGCATCGTTGACGATTATTGACATACGACATATTCAGTTACATTCACCTTGGTTTTTTTAGTTTTGTCTACCTTGAGGTCTTTGGAAATAGAGAAGTCACTTTTTCTTGATGAATGACAGCCCTATGTTTGTGCATACCTTAGCCACCAAGTAAGAACACTGGTTGTTATTTAAAGATGAAACTCATTCAATGGCTGACACGTCACTTTTTTCAGAAGATTTGTTAAAGCCATATACATTTTTTGTTTAAGTGGATCCACCTAGCAATGCTTACATTTCATTTACACTCTTTCTAAGTTTAGAACAAAGTCCATTGAAAAATAAGGTAGCGTCTCGGGAGAGATACTACTGAGATTAATTTGATGTTGCATTTACTGAGGCATTCACCACAAAATCTCAACAGACATCTCATGAACAAAGCATGACGGCTGTGAATCAAGCATGGCTCTACATAAAGTCTTGGACGATCTTTTGTCTATGAATTACCGCCGAGAGATGGTAGGTTTTAGCAGTAAGAGACTCTTGTCTGTTGGAGATTGATTGATGGAAATATGGTTGATCTCAAATGTGGCGTCTTTTGTGTCGGACAATTTAGAACCAATCTCTCTGCAAACAAAGACATTTTGAGCTAGAGGGGCTTTCGCTCCTTCATTTTTCACTAATCATTAAAGTGAAGAAAGATATGTAGTTGATGAATCATTTATGACAGGCATTTGAATATCAGCCAACCTCACTCTGATATTTAATTACGATAATTCGCCCTACCACAATGACATACAGCCATTTGCCTAGGGGACCCCATCATATTTTATAGTAAATAAGCTCTCTCTCTTGTATACCATACTAAATCATCTATCAGTATTATCAGACCATGGGATATTATATACAAAGTGCAATTTGGATACAAGAGTACAGCAACTTGTGGTATTTAACTATATTGTCATACAACATCTTTTCCAACCTGGTTAGTCACCACAAATGATATATATTGTAGGTCTTGTCTGAACTTTGTCAAATCCCACAAGACAGGACAATATTGACGAAAAAATTATTGAATTCAAAAACTCAAAATGTACATTTTTATATTTTTTCAAAAATCTACAATTTCTGCAATTCAAATGAAATTCTTCATAAAATTCCATATCCACCATCTCTGCACATAGTTTCAAAGTTAACTCATTTTGATGCAGCTTCAATCCACCATTTAATTTCTGCAAAAATTTCTAGATCACCAATATCTCCCTTTCTTCAAAATCTATTTCTGTAATTTCAAAATCCATAATTTTTGTGACAATTTCAAAATTCATAACATCTGACAATTTCAAAATCCATAATTTGTGATAATTTCAAAATCCATTAATTTCAGCAATAATTTCAAAATCTATCAATCCTGTGATAATTTCAAAATTTCTGTAATAATTTCAAAACCTACCAATCCTGTGATAATTTCAAAATCCATCATTTCTGTAATAATTTCAAAATCTACCATTTCTGTAATAATTTCAAACTCTACCATTTCTGTAATAATTTCAAACTCTACCATTTCTGTAATAATTTCAAAATCTACCATTTCTGTAATAATTTCAAAATCTACCATTTTGTAATAATTTCAAAATCTACCATTTCTGTAATAATTTCAAAATCTACCATTTCTGTAATAATTTCAAAATCTACCATTTCTGTAATAATTTCAAAATCTACCATTTCTGCAATAATTTCAAAATCTACCATTTCTGTAATAATTTCAAAATCTACCATTTCTGCAATAATTTCAAAATCTACCAATCCTGTGATAATTTCAAAGCCTACCATTTCCCCTCCCAAGTCTAAACTTATTACCCCACTACATACATCCTACTTCTCATTCCTTCCTTCCTCATTTCATTCTGCCAAAAATCTAACTGACTGGAATTACATGATGTTCATGTGCGTCTACCTCACACAAGATCTTTTTCAGCTTAATTGTTTGCCATTAAGTTTGTTGGAATCAACCATTTTCTCACAAAAGCCCATCCATAAAAATATCAACACTTCCACCTTAAATCCTGGCTGACTGTACAAAACTTATGGACATCCCATCCCATCTATATATATCTTATGTGGATCATATATTTTATAATCCTGTCTATATATGTATATATATGTGTGTGTGTGTGTGTGTGTCTTATATGTGTACTCATACTCACTCCTTGCAGTCTCATGACTTCAATTTTGTAATGCTTCTAAAAATGTGTCATTACACCATTACCTGTTGATATTCCAAGCAATAAACTTCAATGACATGGGGTTTTTTTATTTCCAAAAATGAAATATTATTCCTGTTCCTTTGTCTATCTTAGATCATATTCCTTTCCAAACAAATACCTAACAACATTGCCTTGTTTAGTTTTCAGAACCAAAGAATTATTTTAAGTAGAGGAAAGAGAGGAAAATCTGAAAAACTTTTATTTTATAAAGTTGATGGAGATCAACATAATGAGTGCAGAACTTAGGAAAGTTTGACTACCTGGTAACAAAACACACGCACCAGGAAATTTGCACCGATCACAAAAGTTCTCACCCATCTCCATTGGTTACCAGTTCGTCTCAGGATTGACTACAAAATTTTGCTGTTAACTTTCAAGGCTATTCACAACCAGACTCCTGCGTACATCAGTGATCTGCTCCAGTCCTATATTCCAACTCGTACACTCCGTTCATCCACCAAGAAACTTTTAACATCTACAACCTACAAAACCATCACATATGGTGGCCGTGCATTTTCATATGCTGCCCCTAAACTATGGAACATACTACCACTCGACATCAGAGAATCTCCAAACTTGGAAACTTTCAAAAGAAAACTGAAAACGCACTTATTCTCCAAAGCATACAGTGTGGTTTAGCCATTGAGCGTCATAGAGCAAAACAATGTTTTTGGATTTTGGCACTATATAAACTTTGCTGATTGAGTAAACAAAAAAAAATCTTTTTTGATTGATGTTCTTTACTATTATTCAATATTTTCTAATAATTACAACTTGTTGAAATTGCAGTGCTAAAAAACTTGATCAGTTGAATTTCCACTTCAGACAGGAAGTTAGTTATTAACTCTCTTTTGAGCTCCTTACAGGCTCTCACCCACATCTAAGCTCAACAGAGGAAAAGACACAGACACAGACACACACACACACACACATACACACATACATACATACATACATACATACATACATACATACATACATACATACACACACACACACACACACATACATACATACATACATACATACATACAGACAGACAGACAGACAGACAGACAGACACAGACAGACAGACAGACAGACACACCACATTCAAATTCAAACTAACACAGAAATCGTGGGAAGTCATGTTAAAATGTCTTAACATCTGAAAAATGATTTCAAATAAAAATGCTTACAAAAAAACAGACGTGTTCTAATACTATTGGCCATAACAATGTGTTCAATACTATTGGCCATAACAATGTGTAGGAAGTGGTCCTCCAATTAGATGTATACATATATACAAACAAATTTGAGATATTGGAATTTATATAAACAAATACTTTTTAGCACTCACTAGAAAGAGAAACTAAATGCCTGCCACAGAAACATATGTACAATGTAAATGGCATTAGATGTGTTTTTGACGGTTAAGAAATTAAACAAATGTACGTTACCTCAGCCACAGTGAATTGAAAACTTACTGTATGGCTGGCCTGAGGATACAATCCTGGCACATTGATGAAGTGTTTATACACCAGATGGTGGGGGAGCCTTGTACTGAGGCCATGTAATCTCTACTTTCATTAATAGACGGGACTGTGTCTATAAACTAGACAATGGAATGCTCCCAAGATAACTTTCTAAAATAGCAAAAGATCTGCTTTGGGCTGAAATCTAGGCCTGTAGAGAGAGATTACAATATACACAGTGTGGTTTGTCCTGATAAGGCCACATACAAGGTCAGCAGACAGATACTCATACCACACAACCACTGTAATTAGAACCATCTTTATCAGAGGATGCAACAAAAATATTGCACCCATCACTTCTATCAGCATGCTTTTTGTTACCATGACAACATCTACTGTTTAGCCACTTGCCACAACATTGTATCCACAACTGTTTTGGTAACATTCAGATAATTTCATGACAATTTTACTGATAAGGTGAATTTGATGGCATTCCTTGGATTTTAATTGTGGATCTGTTATCTCTTTCAACCACTGACTGATCAATTAAGAATTTTAGTTTTCAATCAACCTTTGTGGACTATTTGTTGAGTGTTATCACTGTCTGTGTCAGTCTTAAGCATTAGTATTATTTTGACTTTACATTCATACCAAAAGAAATGGAACAAACTCAACATCCACCATCTAGAATTACACCTTCATAATACCGACGGTAGGAATACAGTTTACAAGTGTCAGAGAGGTACTCGACAGGCCGTCCGAGTCCTGCAGTGAATTCACTGGCGCGTGAAGAAGTTTCTCTACGAAAAGTACGCACACAAACCACCCTTTTTTATGGTAATCATGGGGTACAACTTCCCACATTGAAAACTTGCGGTCTGATAGTCGTAAGGGAGGATCCGTAGCACAAAAGAACCGATGTACCTTTAATTCACAACGAAATGTACGAGGGCTCTTTGTATAGTTTGCCTTGTAAATGTGTCTGCCCGGCCCGTCTACTGTTATGATCGACGGTGAATGATGCCACTATAGCATGGACTTTGAGCTCATCCAGCTGCGGAGTGAGACTCGGACGAAGACGCTTCACTCGCTCAACTTCCGTAGTGTTTATGGTAATATTTTTGTCAAAATATTCTCCCAAAATAAGCTCACGAAGTCAAAACAGTGCGTTAGTTTATACTGCCAATAACGCAGAGTTTTAAACAGGAAGCATTGTTGATTTAGCTCGTAGTAAAAGGATACGAAGCGGCATACAAAAGACGTGCAGAGAAAATGAACCATCACACATTATAAAGGTGTTGTTTGGATACATTTATACAACACAGCGGTGTTAGTATCTTCTCCTATTTTATTAGATCCGCCGCCTTTACCGACCTTCATTCAGCCGAGACATTCAGCTAAATATCACATTATAGTTTTGGTTGAGATCAAAATACACACAAATAAAGGAATGCCACATTTTGAAAAGACGCTTCACCAAAAAGTATCGTGTTTCGAAAGCCGACTGGTCTGAAAGCCCACCTCTGAAAACGAAAACGGTCATTTCACTCATATCACTGTCGAAACCTGAACAGCGCTCTCTGGTTTAAAAAAAAAAACTCATCAAACATCACTGAAATAACGGCATCCAGGAAACTTGTGCCACAAAGGGAACCCCTTTTTTCAAAAACACTCATTTAATTGAGTATAGACGCCCCTTCGGATGACCGGCGTAACGTCTTTTCAGATGGTAATGACGGTGGAAGGTGAAACTACATAGAACAAAGTCACCGGTGTCGTTTTTTACAGGAGATCCCCAAGTTGACCTCGTGGAAGAACTTCCGAAAGTCGATTAAAAAAGTATTGTGTGCCCTCGCCTGTTGAATTTTGATGAGTGAATGTACTTGGTAGTTTGATAAACAGCGGCTGATGTGGAGCAGGAAGTGTATAATACGATACGTCAGGCCAGAAAAATTTCATGTTCGACCACAGTGACATGAATAATGATTTCTCTAAAAATGATAATGTGTGGAGCTCACCACTAACACTGCGACTCAAAGACGATCTTCAAACTGAGAATCCATAGATCGTCCGATGCCAGTCAAATAAACCATCAGCACACTTGGAGCTACCAAATCACACACAAACGAGTACACGGACGTTTAAAAGAGAAAATCAAACTTACTTTGAGCGAGTTTTCGTGCTTTTCCTTTGGACCGCATTATGACCACACTGCACTTCACTTGCAACAACACACACTTGTCTTGTCAACATGGCCAAAAGCTACCTGCACGCATGCGCATTTGTATTCGCTGGAATCTGAGGGGTGAGATGTGTCTGACAATTTTTGTTTTCCCCCTAGGGAATATGGGGTCATTTAATTGTACGTTTATGAATTCTGTTAACTAATATCCCTGGAAATTGACGATTCAATCAAGTATGATGGTACACTATATGATATTTCCCACGGTCATCTCGAATTTCGTCTCTCCAAAAACAGTCGGAAGTCTACGCGCCAAAACTATCCCTCATTCTACAAACACCCTTTCACAAAGTTGAAAAGTGAATATCAGGCGACATTTCACTGAATAAAATGTAATATCGACTTCACCAACGTAACTTGACATATTTCAGCCGACAAGATGGTCGCTTCACGTTCGGCGGTATCATAAAACTGGTAATAAATTAATAAATTAATCAGCAGAGCACAATATAGTTTACAATCAACGAATTTTATCTTCTCTTTGTTTTAAGAGAGCAGTGTATAGTTCACCTCATGTGTGTTTTTAAGTAAACATGGATTCTGTTGTGCGCGTGCGTGTTAAACGTCACAGAGCGCATCAAGCGAGAACCGACAGGTGTTTTCCGGTATATCATTTATCACCCAGTGTTTTTGTATACTTTCTTTGTTACTGACAGACTAAGCATTGCAACTCTAGATGGCGAGCTCAGTTTTAAGTTTCGCGGCATAATCTCCCCTCCCTCCTGAAAAGACACATTGCCATGGAAACAAAGAAGTTTCATGATTTAACATATTTTATGACAAGCTTCAAGAGTCTACTTTCAAAAGTCAAGGTCTTCCTAAAAGACGACCTTTAGCCATTTATCTACCTAAAAACACATATTTGACCCCCCCCCCCCAAAAAAAAAAAAAAAAAAAAAAAAACACCAGTCCTAGAAATGAATGTTTACAACAGAGAAACAGAACAAAGTATTTGTATATCTCTCGCGTTCGTGACAGTGTGTTTTCAGCGGTTAAAATTTGAGTTCTGACATATGTAGCCTAATTCTATTGTTTGTGATGACTTGTCATAATATTACTTGATAAAACTGACATATTTTCACAGCTTGAAGTCTGACGACTTGGGCTCTTTAAGGGGTTAATATCTAAACATCAGCTATTTTCAACTTTTTGGATCGATCACACTATCTTCATAATCTTTTTCGCAGATTTAACTACATAGAGGCAAGGGATTCACTGGGTTGCTAGCAATGTGAAAATCAAGAGTCTATTTTAGCGACCTATATCCAGTGTGACACAGGGATAATTCTAAAACCGACAATCTATTTGAGCGAACTATATTCAGTGTGACACTGG
This sequence comes from Glandiceps talaboti, assembly GCF_964340395.1. Classification (NCBI taxonomy): domain Eukaryota; kingdom Metazoa; phylum Hemichordata; class Enteropneusta; family Spengelidae; genus Glandiceps; species Glandiceps talaboti. The sequence goes on along the minus strand of NC_135569.1, from coordinate 17,307,145 downwards.
GAAAATTATTATACCTTCAGTGTTACCATGTGGTTAGAAATTACCATTCGACGGCTGCTACCCCGTGTGTACCACAAAAGGGGTGAGGGGAGGGGGGTAATGTGTGATTTTTTTAATATCTTCCTCAAACCACCAACTGAGCATCTTCTCAAGTGATCGAATTGGGTTGGATATAAAATAATGTTCAAGTCGTTAACTTTTCTTTGAATGTTACTGCTTTTATCAAATACGGCATTTGAAAACGAGAACGCTGAGAAAAAAACTATTTATCATGTTTGAGAATGAATGAGATATACTGTTTTAGATTAATATACCAAATATTCTTAGATGCCATAATTCACAGTTCAATTCATGTAACGGTTTGTAAAATATGGCAACACGTTCTCTGGTTATTGTTAGACTTTTTACAAGTCAAGCAAAACCTACCATCTGGTTAGCTGTAACGTGTACGTTCTTTCTATAACTTAGTATGTTTTATTCATACAAAAATATGGTCCCCCTCCGCCGTCAAGATATCAATCGTAACTCTTTATTTTGTTTAATTAAATTTAATCCGTTCATTCAATTGTACATAAAGTTAAATATTTCAATGGTAAAAATCAACAGTTGGCTACTAAATTAATCAAACGACATGAATTAGAAAGACGTAAACACATCATTTGTATCAGAAGGGGAGTCCACATGGTCAGGTCGTATTCGTGTCAACGTTAAACATACTGCTAAACGTGCTGCAGTTGTGTGAAGGGGTAAGAGCCGACTTAATCGTTTTGGGGTCTAATGTTTGCTGCATATCTATTTAGCTACTCGCAGTATTCTACTTACTGACGCACGGTTAGCCATCACTTGAAACTGACTGAACTCAAACCTGGTATTAACGATCATGGGACGTGATTCAGTATACGTGTAAAAAGACGTTCATGAAATGCCTAGCATGCAATCAACAGTTTTAACAACGCCAGAAGACACCTGTAATGTCATAGAAGCCATGCTTCAACATTAACACTATAAAAGAACAGTTTAATGATGGAAGTATGTGGGTTATACTTCCATGGTTTAATCAATAATTTCACTAGTCTAGTTCCTATACGACGCGTTACAATATTAATTACTACGATGATCGTAGGAACGAGACTATATTTTCTCCAGCGTAAAAAGCTTATAAACTCAGTTTGTGGTAGTTAAAGCATAGACGTCACCGGAGAGAGTGTCTCTAACGTCTATGATTTTACCTATAACTAACTGTGTTAGTTGTCTGTGTCTAACTGTAACTAACTGTGTTAGTTGTCTGTGTTTTTACCAATCGCCCTCAAAACAAAAGCGCTCAAACAATATGTCTCATGCTTGACACATCTCATTTTACCTGACAAGGTTGTGAAGCAGTAAAAACGTTCAATTATATTGTTTAGGGAGTGATATTTAAGTCTAAAATATACCATTCTGTAACAATCAATTCTTTAAAAGACAAACTTTATTTGTTTGTTTGCAAGTACTCATAACTGCCTCATATGTGCCTATATCGGAACAAACTCTCAATTTCAGTGACTTGTTCTTGGTCCCCTCCTCCAAACGGTGTTGTTATGTTCTGAAAATAGCAGTAACCATAGACGCAGACCCTAGATTATATAGGGCAAACCATAAAGTTAGTATGAAGGACCCGTCCTACCTACCTCCATGCATGGGCTAACCCATGCCCAAACGTACGTAATATATGTAAAGACAATATAGTTTATTTTGTATTCTTTTTTTACTGTGGACACTTTTTTCGAAATATTTTATTAAAATCGAGTCCATATTTAAATTTCCCCAACATTTTCCTGTCATTATATGGGTTAAAGCATGCACAGGTTCATACAGTCAGATTTCGTTTACACAGCTCTATAGTTAAACACCCACTACCCGATCACGACGTTACATACTCTGGCATTTTTTCACGTGATACACAGCGAACATAATTGATGCGCTAATCCGACCGCTCCCTCAAACACACAAACCAATGTCATCTCCTATTTACAGCCTATCTCTTACTATTGTACACGACTCCTTAAATGAATTTGAAGTAATTCTTGTTTTCAAGGGAGACGGCTTATTTTTCACGGCTGACCAGTCGATCAGGTGAAGGGGAAACAGTTTCTTTACATTTGTATTATCTGTGCTTTGTTACAGGGGTCTTAAGTATCTTCAGGCTGAGCTCTGTCTGAGATCCGGTCCCTTTCTCTGTCTTTTCAATAGTATCAATAGATAGCAAATAATCACTGTCGCCTCTCTATGACCGCTTCGACGAAGCGATAAGATGTGCTGTGCCCACTAGGACGAATTATCTCCCTAAGAGCGACTCAAGATTCTCACCGGGACGGCGGTGTCTTTTATCCCTGGATCGTTCCCAGGGAGATTGCGTACTCTCATGTCACCATTGTTCAAACTTTGTGTATAGTAAGCGGCAAACAACGTACGTGTCTTCACAGAATACCTAGTTCGTTTTTACGCGACGATGGAAAAACACAGTAAACTGTCCTTGCAAATCCATTCCAGAAGATAACAAATGAACAATAAAAATATCTCAGATTAGTTGAACAAAAGGAAGACAAACAGCTGTGATCTGACTGGATGACGTCATTATCTTCGTCGTCTGGGTCTTTCTCAGACAACGATAACAAATGTTTTATCTTTATACGAAGACAACGATTGACTGTGCGAACCTTATATCTCAGGACAATGGATCTACACCACACGTAGTAGAAATACAAAGTTCCCAACTCAAACGATACCTTTCCGACAATACTATGATTTTTCATTGGTCTATATAGTAGAGATTATCAAAACGGGCCATACACGAAATGCTTCTGTGGTTTTATATGATTTTAACATTGTCATACCAATGACCCCTTATTAGGCTCACGTGTCCGCAAGGTCACGTGTACTGAATAGCATGTCAATCTGTTGACAAAGACTGAAATGTGCAGTCGAAAATTTCACTGAGGTAAATTTTCAAGTTGTGTTTGGAACAAAAGTTCAAATTGAATACTATGGTTTACCAACACAAATGAATTTCTATTTGAAGATTGTCATATCAAAATTCAGAAGTGGGTGACTTTTATGATCGTGATGATGATGGCGATTGTGGTGATGGTGATGGTGGTGGTGGTGGTGGTGGTGGTGGTGGTGGTGGTAATTAATGGTGATGATTTCAAATAAATAGTAGGAATTTGAAAAGCATAAAGAGCGCAGGGCCTTCATGAGTATCATTTACCAGAATTGACACGTGACAACAATTGGTTGACACGTGACAAATATGACCTGTATCGTAATGCCTAGCGATAGCGTCAGCCAGCATCGAAACATCTGTCTGTTCCCCTATTTCAGCACAGTTTTGACGATATCAGATTTGATTTTTGTTTCTGCCTGGCTTTGTTGTGTACTTGTAGTAACTTGATTGCCTGTGAACATTGTTAACAACAGTGCTGAAGTAAAGAATTTATTTTTTTCTTCTGTTTATAAATTTTCTTACATTGTTGCTGTTTATCAATTTTCTTACATTTTTGATGTTGAAATTGAATGTATGGCCAGCTTACGTCATAGTCGCAAAACCACTATCCCTCTTTGCGGCAACATTAGAATACATTCCAATAACTCTTTGTTTCACGACAGCGCAAAAAATACAGTTGTGGCTTGCGACTAGTTCAATCGTAGACCCTTCCTGTAGGGTCTATGGTTGATGTGATATATAGACTGATAGGGTATATAATATATATGTGATGTATAGACTGATAGGGTCTATAATATGTATGTGATGTATAGACGGATAGGGTATATAATATGTATGTGATGTATAGACTGATAGGGTATATAATATGTATGTGACGTATAGACTGATAGGGTCTATAATATGTATGTGATGTATAGACTGATAGGGTATATAATATGTATGTGACGTATAGACTGATAGGGTATATAATATGTATGTGATGTATAGACGGATAGGGTATATAATATGTATGTGATGTATAGACTGATAGGGTCTATAATATGTATGTGATGTATAGACGGATAGGGTCTATAATATGTATGTGATGTATAGACTGATAGGGTATATAATATGTATGTGACGTATAGACTGATAGGGTATATAATATGTATGTGATGTATAGACGGATAGGGTATATAATATGTATGTGATGTATAGACTGATAGGGTCTATAATATGTATGTGATGTATAGACGGATAGGGTCTATAATATGTATGTGATGTATAGACTGATAGGGTATATAATATGCATGTGATGTATAGACGGATAGGGTATATAATATGTATGTGACGTATAGACTGATAGGGTATATAATATGTATGTGATATATAGACTGATAGGGTATATAATATGTATGTGATGTATAGACGGTCAGGTTCATTACAATATGTAGCTGAACAAGTTATGCATTTTTATATCATAGTTTGCAATTCTAAATCTTACTATTATTTTTATAACATAGTTTGCAATTCCTTTATTTTTCTCTCTCTTCATAGTGAACTACACAGTCACTTGTCAGTTTTGTGGGCTAGGATTTTATTAATGAACAATTTTAAACCAAAATTTTAGCGATTACATCGATTATGTGTCTATCAAATTATTTCGATTGGTTACAATATACACACGGCTGTGAATTTTATTTTACGAGAATTTAAGATAATTTAACAAGATGATACATAAAATTGATTATAATATAAACACTAAATTGTGGTTATAAGATCAGATTGTTCAATAACATAAAATCCAAAATCCATGTGGTACATATGCTTATATTTACAGACGATAGCGACTACGAGAACGAAGGCACGGATAGAGCAAATAAACACAAACAAACAAACAAACAAACAAACAAACAAACAAACAAACAAACAAACAAACCACATGACAGAATGCTTAAACAGAGAAAAAGGCAACGTGAGCAAATGAGTTATCTAAATATTCAACTAAATATGCGATGAATATACAATGTATACACATTTTTATACAGGATTAAAAAAACTTTCAGTCCAGAATAGAATGGTTATTTGGTCGTCTACAAAATTAAGAACTATGTCTGACAGCAGCATACACAAGTAACCAAACTGAGCTGTAACTGGGACATTTCTTTCATCAAATAACCAAATATACATTCACTAAAATTGGTCACTTACTTATGAAAAGACATTATATCTATCAATTAGTGGTAAGCTTTAAATCTTGCTAGGTTTTCAATCTGTCACTGTGTTAAAGCTATACCATTGCAACATGTAGTCTAGTATAAGTCAGGGTGTAAAAGATGGACATGTTAGAATTGAGACAAGATGTCCAAACTCCTTCTATGCAATATATTTCTATCTCTGTCTTACTCTCTTTCTCTGTTTCGCTCTCTCCGCATCTCTCTGTGCTGTGTATGTGTGTGTCTCTGTCTCTCTGATTCTGTTGTGTCTGTTTCATACACACATACACACACTCCCCCCCCCCACACACACACACACACTCTCTCTCTCTCTCTCTCTCTCTCTCTCTCTCTCTCTCTCTCTCTCTCTCTCTCTCTCTCTCTCTCTCTCTCTCCAATACAAACATTCAAGACTAAATTTCACGAGTCACTATCAACAGCCGAGATTCGTTAATTTTAACGCTTTAAATCAAATACTGTATATTGTAACAACAAACCTACGACTTGTGCAATTCAAAGCTCGTAGAAAAAACATATAACGACTTTTTATTGTTAATTTTGTGTAATTTGCAGTGCATGTGATGACTTGCAACGTGGTCTATTCTATAATATATCCGGTCATACATATGTAGTCGACAATAGTTTATAGTTTAGCTTACATAGGCGTGTTCTTCTTTCACAATGCAAAGAACACAACACGTGGATTGTTCCGAAATGCTGTTCCCATGCTAAAAAGACAATGCCGCGTTGAAATTGAGTAATTGTATAAAACGATCAGGTCTGCTCAAATATTTACGTAATTTTCTAAAGTTTTATGGAAAGGAATATAACAAAGTACAAGTTGAGTTAATAAATTAACAGATTATGGCGAAAATACTATATTATTCTAATACATTCTAGTACATGTATAATATATATTATGCATTAATTACAACTGTCTTCTGTCTCCAAGGTTGGTAGAACTGTTGATTGCAAAGTAGGGATTTCGTCCAAAAATTGTTTATAACGTAATGTGGTAATAAAAATTACGTCATCGGATCGTTTATAAGTTATATCTTAATACCAGGTTTGAGTTCAGTCAATTGATGATGGTTATGGTTGAGTAAATAGGAATAGTACGAGTACCTTATATATGGTTGAGTATATAGAAATACTACGAGTACCTTTCTAACATGCAGCACATCCAAAAACGTCTTTGTCACAATTGTATATAACTAAACGAGTTTAAAATACCATATGTTTTATTTGTTGTTGTTGTTGTTGTTGTTGTTGTTGTTGTTGTACATTTGTATATATTAATGCATCAAAGGGGTACAAGCCGAATGTATATATTTTGAGGCGTATGGAACCTTATAAGGGGAAAGAAAAAGCATTCGAAAATATATTTTCATTCTCTTTATCAGTCAATGTAAGCTTAGATTGTCGATACTTCAAATATTGCATATCTATTGGAAATATAACATACAATGTACAAGTGTACTTTCTGTAGTTGAAGACGAAAATACGAAATCATTTTTGATGTGTGGGAACAAAATTGGTGACAAATAATACGAAATCATTTTTGATGTGTGGGAACAAAATTGGTGACAAATAATAGTTTGATATAAGTTTTGATATGTTTAGACATGCATGGAAACTCAATGCTACAGGTAGAGTAAAAAAAACGGACACATCGATTGCAGTGTGACAATTAACGTTTTGGTGGATTGAAAACCGTTAACCGGGGAAGGGAAGTTAAGAGGTACAGAATTGAAGATAAAAGGGGGAAATCCGTATTGAATGGAAAGTGAAGGATATACATTGAGGCATGATACAGCATGTATCTGTCCGTATTTATATGTACCCTTTGATTTGATTTATTAATATAATATAATAATTTAAAATTTAAAAAATGAGAATAAAAGATATTATATCAATATATATTAAACAGAGTATATCACGGGTAGGGACTGGTTTCGTTGAAAATAACGGTTACGCATGCGCTGTTTCTTTGGGTACGTCTGTTGAATACACAGCGTGAGGGTGATATTGACTACGAAGTGATCCAGTTAATAGTTAATATATGCCGTATTGCCTTGTGTGATGTTTTGCTAGGACGTTGTGCCAAAGTTATTTTACATTAGAGTCCTGTGCTTAAATGTGTCTCAGTATGCTGTCCTAGCACAAAGTGGAGCTGTGGTGTTCTGATGTGATGTGCTGTGATGTGATGTGGTGTGATGTGATGTGATGTGATGTGGCATGGTATGGTATGGGGTAGTCTGGGTCCTGACAGGGAACGTATTCCGTACTGCAATGTACTCCACACTCTACTCCCTGTACGGAATATGTTCCCTACCGGGACCTAGACTAGGTATGTGGTGGTTACTGTGCTGTGACGTGCCGTGACGTGGCTACATGCTGTTACATGGTGTAGTGTGATGTGATGTGATGTGATGCAATGCCTAGTGATGCGATGTGGTATGACAGCAATATGGTATGACAGGAAGTGGTGTAATGTGGTGCGGTTTGATGTGACGTGGTGTAATGTGGTGTGGTTTGATGTGACGTGGTGTAATGTGGTGTGGTTTGATGTGACGTGATGTAATGTGGTGTGGTTTGATGTGACATGGTGTAATGTGGTGTGGTTTGATGTGACGTCGTGTAATGTGGTGCGGTTTGATGTGACGTGGCGTTGTGTGAAATGTAAGTATGAAAGACTATATTTTCACAAGCAATGATATTATTATTTCCAGGAATAGAATTCTCATTATCTTGGGTATGCGGCTTGAAATAAACTGTTCATATACCAGGTGTTGGCATGTATACCAGGTGTTGGCATGTATACCAGGTGTTGGTATGTATACCAGGTGTCGGCATGTATACCAGGTGTTGGTATGTATACCAGGTGTTGGTATGTATACCAGGTGTCGGCATGTATACCAGGTGTTGGCATGTATACCAGGTGTACAACATATCTAAGATACATATGTTTTAATAATCTGAACAAGTGTAGCAAGGTGAAAAGTGAAGATGGTAAAATTATTTTTCAAGTAAGAAATTAGCCTTCTCGCGAACCATTGGATTGTTGTCCACTCTCTCAGAAATATAATAAAACATTAGCCTATCGAATCGGCGCGTGATCTATTGTTGCCGTAAAGAGGGGTGGTGGTCTTGCAACGACCGCAAAGAGGTCTAGTGGTTTTACGACTATGTAAAGAACACACAAAACCTAAAAAAAAAAAGTATACAATCACAGCATTAGCACATACGGGTGTCCGATTCGTTTGAGTATCTACCCTAAAACTGGTTATGGCTCTGTGACTAATGTTTCCGGTATTTCGTCAGAAGCGAAACATTTTTGACGTGTAGACAGCGCAATGTAACGTAAAGTCACACATACTGTTGTTATCGTCGTTTGCTATTCTGTAGGAAGAGGCGGTCTATATTAAACAGAGCTACACAAAAAATATAAGAACGAAATATCAAGGTAAATAAAGGAGTGGTATTCCTACATCAGACTTGAGTTATTTTCATAATATATTGTTCCAAGGAGTTTTGTACAGAAGAAACTACTGTCGATAACAATGTGGTTGTGATGAAAACTTGAATATAAGGCTTATTTATATAGAAAGACAACGTTATCCATCTGAACCGTCAACTACCATATAGACGCACGTAAACGAAAAATAAGGCAAATGTATCGAACAATCCATAAAGCAAACAGTCTAAAAACTGGTAAAACTATAATTTGACGACTGAAATATCATACATTGCCATCTCAATGGCTATACGTCATGGTTTTGGGTTTGTAGACATTGTCTTCACACGACATCGTCAACCCCTGATATGTGTTTCACTACACTATTCAAGTTAACGCCTCAATGATGTGACGATGAGGACTTCACTTCTGACTTTTTTTCTAGTTCGACGTAACCATTTTCATCTAATATTTGACACCAAATGCATGACAAATGAGTATATCTAAACATCCAATCTAAATGTAAGTTTTAGAACTGGAATGTGTTCGTGAACAAATTTTGGCGGGAAAATGAAGGCTTCGCTTTCGACAACTTTTTTAGTTGGATGAAATCATTTCCCCCATCAGTTGACATAAATGCAACAGACTTATTCTATCTAAAACTAAAAACTGAGAAGTGGAAAATTATCCCTGGAAAACAATAATTTTTGTTCAACGATTTTTTTGGTGGTAAAATGAAGACTTCACTAAGATATAATATTTGTTTTCAGCCATCGCTTAGACACCGGTGGTGGAACTATAACGAGTTATTTACAAATAGTAGTTGTTAAAATGCATGGTGATGAGGACTATGTGTAAATACATGGTGATGAGGACTATGTGTAAATACATATCAACTCAATGTTTACTACATGATTTAAATTCTGTGAACAGGTCAGATTTATCGTATCAAAACGTATATTTCGCGACATTTGTCACTGAAAATGATATGGTACACGAATAGGATTTAGGACAAAATAGTTGTCCTTAATATCCGACCCCGACCCCAACCCGACTCCTACTCCAACCCCCCCCCCCCAAACACAGTAAAACACTGTCATTTACAAAATCATAAGTTTATGTAGTGTATGTATGTATGTATGTATGTATGTATGTATGTATGTATGTATGTGTGTGTGTGTGTGTGTGTGTGTGTGTGTGCGTGCGTGCGTGCGTGCGTGCGTGCGTGTGTGTGTGTGTGTGTATGTTTGCTTGCACCAATGTGTTTCTCCGTGCAAGTGAACGGTGATGCATCGCGATGGTAAAATGTTTGAAAATAAAAAATATAAAACGAATGTTACAAAATTTAAAGGGAAATCGACAATTTGAAAACCATGTTTTAAGGTGGAGAAAGAAAGATTCATTTATCAGTATATGAAGGGAGCGATTGAAACGATGATATTGGAGTGGTTAAACCGCAGGCCAAGCTTTTGATAAATGAATTATTGTGGGTGGAGATGCATGCGGTGAACATGTGCCGTGAAATTTCTATACCACAAAGTAAAACTTGAAGAAGAAAAAAGCACAAGAATGCTAAGATCTTGTCGGAATAATTCACCTGTCTCTTTGTGTATTGTATCAAAAGAATGTGATGTATCATTTTTTTTTTTAAATCTTGCAACTAATTACAAAACAAGTATGACTAACATCATCGTAAGCGCCGTTTTCAAAATAAGCAAATGACAGCCATGGAAATAAAAAAAAACGAACCATCGGGTATCATTGTTATAATTCCTATTCAAGAAACACAACGAAGAAGAGTGAGAAGTATGAAGGCAGTGCATCGCCACCTACCTATTGTCTGGGTGGATATAGCGTTGCCAAGAAGTTGTAGTGTGCCAGCCGCTTGCGAGACAGAAGGGCCATCTCCAGTGAGATGCTCGCCATATTCTAATATGATATACAGCGCCCTCTAACGCCTCTGCTCTCGTTGTCGCCTATTACACCCGTTTTGCTACATCAACATTCCTACATGCAATTTATCAGGTTTATTTGGTCTAAAGCAATTGGTATTGACAATACTATAAACCTTAACTTCAATGTGATCCTGTTTTAATGTAAACTATATTCGTCCGAAATTGATAAGCGGCAAAATGGCACTTTAGAGGATTTGCCGCTGTTGTAGTAAAATTAGGACACTTGACAGTATTTCCGTACAGTATTCGTTGTTGTTTGTGTCTACTTGTTATAGTTCACAAAATGTGCACGTGGTTGCGGTAAAAATCAAACGAAAGATAATCATTTTTGATACTAGAAAGGATCTAAGAGTAAGACATCACCTTCCATCTCCCCATCACCTTCTTGATCTTCGTTGTCTTCTTCTTTTTCACCTTCACCTTCATCGTCGTCATCCTCATCCTCATCCTCCTCCTCGTCATCATCATCATCATCATCATCATCATCATCATCATCATCATCATCATCATCATCATCATCATCATCATCATCATCATCATCATCAATCAATCAATCAATCAATCAATCAATCAATCAATCAATCAATCAATCAATCACCACCACCACCACCACCACCACCACCACCACCACCACCAGTATCATCAATTATCAAGAACGCTATCCCCAACATCAGCACCACTACACCAACACAACCATCATCAACCAACAAAAAACAAAACAAACAAACAAACAAACAAACAAACAACAACAACAACAACAACAACAACAACACCACCAACAACAACAACAACAACAACAACAACAACAAAAATAACACAACATGAACTTGAAGGATGGAAATAATGACAACAGATGAACATTTATCTTCTACCGAAAAGACGTTACATTCTACATTTGAAACCCCTTTGACGTGACGAAAAATGTACGTATTCGGAATGTAACGAGTGTAGTATTTTCGAACGTATTCGGAATGTAACGAGTGTAGTATTTTCGAACGTATTCGGAATGTAACGAGTACAATATTTTCGTACGTATTCGAAATGTAACGAGTACAGTATTTTCGTTTCGTTTCGTGTGTAAAGGTTATGTGAATGACACGTGAAAGTATTTTTCTAACAATTACGGAAGTCTACTTCTTTTCAGAAAAGTTCAAGTTCATGTATTTGTTGTAACATTAAAAATCCATCCATGCTGTCAACTCTGGCTGATCTCCGTTAATTTCATTGGCTTAATATGTACAAAATATTAGCATAACACGGCTAAACTGTTAATAGTAAAGTCTATACTGGTTTCATGTCCGTGTATGTAGACAATCCTGATCGTGAAAGATGTGCGGAGGGTACTTCCGTGTCAATAATCTCTGAATCTGTGAGATACCGATAGATTTGGATCACTATAGTAACCACACACGTGCTTCAGTAAGTACAACAATATGAACCAGTCAAACGTTCCAGTTACAGTTTGGGGTGAGGACTGAATTACTCCATAGAAAGCAAGACACACCTAAAATGTGATCACTGCAGACGATACAGAATGAATGTATAAAATGTGATCACTGCAGACGATACAGAATGAATGTATAAAATGTGATCACTGCAGACGATACAGAATGAAGGTATAATTTAATTAGACTTTGATAGGATGGCAATTTTTGAGAACAGTCAAGTCACGTTTTCTGTACTTACCCTAGTTTTCCACTCTCGGGGTCTTTTTTCGTTTCTGCTTTCGGATGATGAAGGAGTGGGGGGGGGGGGGGTGGGGGTGGGGGGGTGGTGATATTTTCTTTGTATTAATAATTACATGGAAACTTGGTACTCTTGATAGCGTCACAAAATACACAATATATATAGTATATATGCTCCGTTGCTAAAAGTATACTGGATCACATTGCCATCACGACTAATGTCACCTTATCTATGTGAATAAAGATCTTTGAATTAAGTATTATACACAGATATCTGCTATCTGTGTCCATTGAAATTTATACCACTACGATACATACCACTCTTAGGGACCGGACAGAATTTACGGCAGGGGGGGGGGGGCTGGGGAGAAATTATCTCTGACTTGGTTTTTTTTCCTGGCCCCCCCATCCACTGTGACCAAAATTTCACAGCCCCCCCCCTTTCAAAAGTATAAAAATTTCATGGCCCCCCCCCAAAAAAAAAGAAAAGAAAAAAAAGTGCACAATATCCTGCCCCCTACAATAACTGAAAAGAGTACACATTTTTTTGTTACTGTAGCACAACTGTAATATTTCTTTTGGTACTACTATTATGTTACTATTTCAGCCCAAACAACTTAGTAGTTGTAGAGGAAGTTTTTTAGAAAACAAAACAAAATAAAACATTTTGACCATACATGTAATCATACACATGTGGTATAATCTTGTTTATTTCCCAACTAGACACCATAAGTAGTCATCACTTAATACCAAGGCATTTGATGTGGTGGTTTTAACTGTCATTCACTGTTACATACACAGAAACACAGACACAGAGTAAACACACATTCACATGCGTGATTTGTGAAAAACTGTAGTGAGGACATTTGTGGGGAGTATCTAAGGACATCACATCACCTACATAGTGTATTCAAATATCTATTTATACTCATAACACAATAACTATCTAATGTCAGACATTTGTGATGTCATGAAGTGCTAGCAAACTAAGGATTTTATGCACACTGAGGTCTGACAAATATAGCTTTCACTTTCCTACACCAAATGCATTACCAATACACATGTAAATGTAAGACATTTGTGACTTCATGAAAGTGCAAAGAAATTCAGAATGTTGTGGAATACTTTAAATGTAATCAATATGCTTTCAGTTCCAAAACCATACATATTTAAACCTATAGTGTCAGGCATTTGTGACTTCATGATGGGGACAGCAAATTCAGAATTGTATTCAATACACTGTACAGTGATCAGATGAGTATTACACACAGTTTTCTAAACCATTCACATTAAGCTTGAAGTGCAGTGTCAATGATGAATAGCCTTTGCAATACAATCCCTTTATTCATAATCTTGAATTTATATAAAGGCAAGTTTCCATGATCCAGCCAGTCTACCTGATCTAGTTTGAACAATAAGGGAGCCATCCTGGTCTTTTCAAATCTTTTCTAATCCTATCTAAATTAATCTGGCCAGACGTTTTTGTATTTACATTTTTCACCAAAAGGTCACTTTTTAATCACATAAATTACAGGTCCTATGCTAGTATATTACCATATATATATATATATATATATATATATATATATATATATATATATATATATATATATATATATATATATATATATATATATATATATATATATATATATATAATATATATATATATATATATATATATATATATATATATATATATATATATATATATATATATATATATATATATATATATATATATATATATATATATATATATATGTTGAGGGTAGAAGAAAATCAAGTCGGGTTTTTCGTCTCTACAAGCCTGTTTCGTGAGTAAATCACTCGTCAGGAGATGTTGATGTACACTCCTGACGAGTGATTTACTCACGAAACAGGCTTGTAGAGACGAAAAACCCGACTTGATTTTCTTCTACCCTCAACATATACTCCGCTCTGCGTGCAGACGTATCGAGCACTGTACTACGGACAAATCTTACCACTGACTTCCTATATATATATATATATATATATATATATATATATATATATATATATATATATATATATATATATATATATATATATATATATATATATATATATATATATATATATATATATATATATATATATATATATATATATATATATATATATATATATATCCTTGATGGTAATTACACACTGAACCTGTTTCCACAGTGCTAAAATGTATGTATGTATGTATGTATACATATGTGTGTAAGTGTGTAAGTGTGTGTGTGTTTGTGAACAACTTGGAGTATATAAGAGTAATTCAGGGTGTATCAAATTAATCTTGAGTAGTGTTTTTATGCTTCACTAAATAGGTAAATACAAACGTACACACTTCCATTTTAATACATAAATGAAAGTGTAGACATTCAATATTAAAGGCGATATCAAGTGCTATCTCATGCAATGCTAAATTTTCTAACATATTAATTTTTTCAATGACAAAATATTTCGCGGCCCCCCCCCCCTTTCAAACCATGAGAATTTTCATGGCCCCCAATTTCTCCCCATGCCCCCCCCCCTTGCCGTAAATTCTGTCCGGTCCCTTAGTAGCTATGATCCATTTGCATTATTTTAATGACGTAAAGAGTATCCACATTTAATACTAATGACGTAAAGAGTATCCACATTTAATACTAATGACGTAAAGAGTATCCACATTTAATACTAATGACGTAAAGAGTATCCACATTTAATACTAATGACGTAAAGAGTATCCACATTTAATACTAATGACGTAAAGAGTATCCACATTTAATACTAATGACGTAAAGAGTATCCACATTTAATACTAATGACGTAAAAGAGTATCCACATTTAATACTAATGACGTAAAGAGTATCCACATTTAATACTCATGACGTAAAGAGTATCCACATTTAATACTAATGACGTAAAGAGTATCCACATTTAATACTAATGACGTAAAGAGTATCCACATTTAATACTAATGACGTAAAGAGTATCCACATTTAATACTAATGACGTAAAGAGTATCCACATTTAATACTAATGACGTAAAGAGTATCCACATTTAATACTAATGACGTAAAGAGTATCCACATTTAATACTAATGATGTAAAGAGTATCCACATTTAATACTAATGACGTAAAGAGTATCCACATTTAATACTAATGACCATTAATATGATGAAATCAAGTGCGCTACTGTAAATTTGTTTGTCCCAAAGTCAACATACTAAATAGAGCAAATAAACGTAGCTCTAACTATACACACATGTAAAATGTCGTGTTTGTGAAACATACTGTAGGAAACAAATGATCAATTTAGCATTGATGTGGATATCCACAGATCTAATTGATTGATGGATTGATTGATTATTTTGGCTGAATAATTGGTCGATTGAACCATTAATTTTTGTGATGAAATAAAACTTATTTTTGTGTGATATTGAACTACCTCTAGTCTCCAGACAGTCAGACTACCACTAGCCTCCAGACAGTCAGACTACCACTAGCCTCCAGACCTTTAGACTACCACTAGCCTCCAGACAGTCACACTACCACTAGTCTCCAGACCGATAGATTACCACTAGCCTCCAGACCTTTAGACTACCACTAGTCTCCAGACAGTCAGACTACCACTAGTCTCCAGACAGTCAGACTACCACTAGTCCCCAGACCATTAGACTACCACTAGTCCCCAGACCATTAGACTACCACTAGCCTCCAGACCTTTAGACTACCACTAGTCTCCAGACAGTCAGACTACCACTAGTCTCCAGACAGTCAGACTACCACTAGTCTCCAGACCGATAGATTACCACTAGCCTCCAGACCTTTAGACTACCACTAGCCTCCAGACAGTCAGACTACCACTAGTCTCCAGACAGTCAGACTACCACTAGTCCCCAGACCATTAGACTACCACTAGCCTCCAGACCTTTAGACTAACACTAGCCTCCAGACAGTCAGACTACCACTAGCCTCCAGACAGTCAGACTACCACTAGTCTCCAGACCGATAGATTACCACTAGTCTCCAGACAGTCAGACTACCACTAGCCTCCAGACCATTAGACTACCACTAGTCCCCACACCATTAGACTACCACTAGTCTCCAGACAGTCAGACTACCACTAGCCTCCAGACAGTCAGACTATCACTAGTCTCCAGACCTTTAGACTACCACTAGTCTCCAGACAGTCAGACTACCACTAGCCTCCAGACCTTTAGACTACCACCAGCCTCCAGACAGTCAGACTACCACTAGCCTCCAGACAGTCAGACTACCACTAGCCTCCAGACAGTCAGACTACCACTAGTCTCCAGACAGTCAGACTACCACTAGCCTCCAGACAGTCAGACTACCACTAGTCTCCAGACCTTTAGACTACCACTAGCCTCCAGCCAGTCAGACTACCACTAGTCTCCAGACAGTCAGACTACCACTAGCCTCCAGACAGTCAGACTACAACTAGTCCCCACACCATTAGACTACCACTAGTCTCCAGACCTTTAGACTACCACTAGCCTCCAGACAGTCAGACTACCACTAGTCTCCAGACCTGTAGACTACCACTAGCCTCCAGACAGTCAGACTACCACTAGTCTCCAGACAGTCAGATTACCACTAGTCTCCAGACAGTCAGACTACCACTAGCCTCCAGACAGTCAGACTACCACTAGCCTCCAGACAGTCAGACTACCACTAGTCTCCAGACCTTTAGACTACCACTAGCCTCCAGACCTTTAGACTAACACTAGCCTCCAGACAGTCAGACTACCACTAGTCTCCAGACCGATAGATTACCACTAGTCTCCAGACAGTCAGACTACCACTAGCCTCCAGACCATTAGACTACCACTAGTCCCCACACCATTAGACTACCACTAGTCTCCAGACAGTCAGACTACCACTAGCCTCCAGACAGTCAGACTATCACTAGTCTCCAGACCTTTAGACTACCACTAGTCTCCAGACAGTCAGACTACCACTAGCCTCCAGACAGTCAGACTACCACTAGTCTCAAGACAGTCAGACTACCACTAGTCTCCAGACCTTTAGACTACCACCAGCCTCCAGACAGTCAGACTACCACTAGCCTTCAGACAGTCAGACTACCACTAGCCTCCAGACAGTCAGACTACCACTAGTCTCCAGACCTTTAGACTACCACTAGCCTCCAGCCAGTCAGACTACCACTAGTCTCCAGACAGTCAGACTACCACTAGCCTCCAGACAGTCAGACTACAACTAGTCCCCACACCATTAGACTACCACTAGTCTCCAGACCTTTAGACTACCACTAGCCTCCAGACAGTCAGACTACCACTAGTCTCCAGACCTGTAGACTACCACTAGCCTCCAGACAGTCAGACTACCACTAGTCTCCAGACAGTCAGATTACCACTAGTCTCCAGACAGTCAGACTACCACTAGCCTCCAGACAGACAGTCAGACTACCACTAGCCTCCAGACAGTCAGACTACCACTAGTCTCCAGACCTTTAGACTACCACTAGTCTCCAGACCTTTAGACTACCACTAGCCTCCAGACAGTCAGACTACCACTAGTCTCCAGACCTTTAGACTACCACTAGCCTCCAGACAGTCAGACTACCACTAGCCTCCAGACAGTCAGACTACCTCTAGCCTCCAGAGTCAGACTACCACTAGTCTCCAGACCTTTAGACTACCACTAGTCTCCACACCTTTAGAATACCACTAGCCTCCAGACAGTCAGACTACTAATTGTAAAGCGCTTTGAGCACGGAGTGGGAAAGCGCTATATAAGAAACCAACATTATTATTATTATTACCACTAGCCTCCAGACAGTCAGACTACCACTAGCCTCCAGACAGTCAGACTACCACTAGCCTCCAGGCAGTCAGACTACCACTAGTCTCCAGACCTTTAGACTACCACTAGCCTCCAGACCTTTAGACTACCACTAGCCTCCAGACAGTCAGACTACCACTAGCCTCCAGACAGTCAGACTACCACTAGTCTCCAGACCTTTAGACTACCACTAGTCTCCAGACCTTTAGACTACCACTAGCCTCCAGACAGTCAGACTACCACTAGCCTCCAGACAGTCAGACTACCACTAGCCTCCAGACAGTCAGACTACCACTAGCCTCCAGACAGTCAGACTACCACTAGTCTCCAGACCTTTAGACTACCACTAGTCTCCAGACCTTTAGACTACCACTAGCCTCCAGACAGTCAGACTACCACTAGCCTCCAGACAGTCAGACTACCACTAGCCTCCAGACCTTTAGACTACCACTAGCCTCCAGACAGTCAGACTACCACTAGCATCAAGACAGTCAGACTATCACTAGCCTCCAGACAGTCAGACTATCACTAGCCTCCAGACAGTCAGACTACCACTAGCCTCCAGACAGTCAGACTACCACTAGCCTCCAGACAGTCAGACTACCACTAGTCCCCAGACCAATAGATTACCACTAGTCCCCAGACCATTAGACTACCACTAGTCTCCAGACCATTAGACTACCACTAGTTTCCAGACATTAGACTACCACTAGTTTCCAGACCATTAGACTACCTCTAGTCCCCAGACAGTCAGACTACCACTAGCCTCCAGACCATTAGAGTACCACTAGTCCCCAAATCATTAGAGTACCACTAGTTTCCAGACCATTAGACTACCACTAGTCCCAGATTATTAGACTACCACTAGCCCCCAGACAGTCAGACTACCACGAGTCTCCAGACAGTCAGACTACCACTAGTCTCCAGACAGTCAGACTACCACTAGTCTCCAGACCTTTAGACTACCACTAGCCTCCAGACAGTCAGACTACCACTAGCCTCCAGACAGTCAGACTACCACTAGCCTCCAGACCATTAGACTACCACTAGTCCCCAGACCATTAGAGTACCACTAGTTTCCAGACCATTAGACTACCACTAGTCCCAGATTATTAGACTACCACTAGCCCCCAGACAGTCAGACTACCACGAGTCTCCAGACAGTCAGACTACCACTAGCCTCCAGACAGTCAGACTACCACTAGCATCCAGACAGTCAGACTACCACTAGCCTCCAGACAGTCAGACTATCACTAGCCTCCAGACAGTCAGACTACCACTAGCCTCCAGACAGTCAGACTATCACTAGCCTCCAGACAGTCAGACTACCACTAGCCTCCAGACAGTCAGACTACCACTAGCCTCCAGACAGTCAGACTACCACTAGCCTCCAGACAGTCAGACTACCACTAGCCTCCAGACAGTCAGACTACCACTAGTCTCCAGACAGTCAGACTACCTCTAGTCTCCAGACCTTTAGACTACCACTAGTCTCCAGACAGTCAGACTACCACTAGCCTCCAGACAGTCAGACTACCACTAGTCTCCAGACCTTTAGAATACCACTAGTCCCCAGACCATTAGAGTACCACTAGTCCCCAGACCATTAGACTGCCACTAGTCCCCAGACCTTTAGACTACCACTAGTCTCCAGACAGTCAGACTACCACTAGCCTCCAGACAGTCAGACTACCACTAGTCTCCAGACCTTTAGACTACCACTAGTCCCCAGACCATCAGACTACCACTAGTCCCCAGACCATTACACTACCACTAGTCCCCAGACCATTATACTACCACTAGCCTCCAGACCGATAGGTTATCACTAGTCTCCAGACCATTACACTACCACTAGTCCCCAGACCATCAGACTACCACTAGTCCCCAGACCATTACACTACCACTAGTCCCCAGACCATTACACTACCACTAGTCTCCAGACCTTTAGACTACCACTAGTCCCCAGACCATCAGACTACCACTAGTCCCCAGACCATTACACTACCACTAGTCCCCAGACCATTACACTACACTAGTCTCCAGACCTTTAGACTACCACTAGTCCCCAGACCATCAGACTACCACTAGTCCCCAGACCATTACACTACCACTAGTCCCCAGACCATTAGACTACCACTAGCCTCCAGACCGATAGGTTATCACTAGCCTCCAGACCATTACACTACCACTAGCCTCCAGACCATTAGACTACCACTACTCCCCAGACCATTAGACTGCCACTAGTCCCCAGACCACTAGCCTCCAGACCATTAGACTTCCACTAGCCTCCAGACCATTAGACTACCACTAGTCCCCAGACCGATAGATTACCACTAGTCCCCAGACCGATAGATTACCACTAGTCCCCAGACCATTAGACTACCACTAGCCTCCAGACCATCACACTACCACTTGTTTCCAGACCATTAGACTATCATTAGTTTCCAGACCATTAGACTACCTCTAGTCCCCAGACAGTCAGACTACCACTAGTCTCCAGACCATTAGACTACCACTAGTCCCCAGACCATTAGAGTACCACTAGTTTCCAGACCATTACACTGCCACTAATGGTCTGGTCTTGGTAGTAGTGATAGTATAACAGTCTGGAGACTACTGGTATTGTAACAGCCTGTAGACTAAACGTAATGTACAGTCTTGAGACTAGTGGTAACCTAATGGTCTGGGGACTAGTGGTAGTGTTACAGCCTGTATACTAAAGGTGACGTAACGGTCCTGAGAGTAGTGGTAGTCTAACGGTCTGAAGATTAAGTTTTAACCAGAATACATTTACTATGAGATAGAAAAATAAAGTGTTGGAAGTAGGACGATATATTTAGGAGTAGAATGACATCACGTATCGTACAGATTAGGACACAGGGGACAGCATGGATGTAATTGATTGATTGATCGATCGATCGATCGATCGATTTATTGATTTATTGATTATTTGATTGATTGATTGATTGATTGGTTGGTTGATTGATTGATTATTTTTTGTGGTTAGATACAACTTTTTCTGTGTGATATTGATCAATTGACTTTTATCGTGATATAAAACGTTTGTCCTTTTATCAATCAATCAATCAATCAATCAATCAATCAATCAATCAATCAATCAATCAATCAATCAATCAATCAATCAATCAATCAATCGATCGATCGATCGATCGATCGATCGATCGATCGACTAGTTACTACGTATTATACCTTGCGTTCATTATTATTTAGTTTAAGAGTGGCGGGGACCAGAAGTGTGAATTTCGTTCTAAAGACCACTAAAATGAATTTATAATTATATAATCGTTGTATCCTGTATCTGTTCACTAAATATTTTCCTAAGTATTTCGTTTCTAGACCATAAAGAAGCAATTATTTGACGTGTTTAAATGATAATTTAATAATAATCCGGAAACCATCATATGATATTTGCCCATGCCAACACGAAGGGATAGTTACGATATCAAAGCTGTGTGGCTTTTGCTTTTTACCACGTTTCCCCGGGGATTGCACGGTATATACGATGAACAGTTCACTGATTCGATCCGTTCTATAACTTAATCAGATTTCGTGTTTTACTATTGTTTTCAATAATATGCGTATAATTTATTATGTTAACTTACATGCCATACAACATTGTTAATCTAACACGAACGCGTATTACTCACTGGAATTCATCACGAGTAAGTTTTGCGTACCGTTTACAAAGAATACACAATATTGTTGTTAGGTGGCGCTATGACCATGAAAGTCTAGGGTGGAGTATAGGGTAGCATCAAGTATAGGGTGTAGTAGCTATTTCAAAACGAACATAGCACCTTCAGTGAGGGTCAGTTGCTCCCACTGGGAAGGCGGGGATGGAGGTGGGGGTGGATTGTTCCATCGGGTCTTTAAAACATCTCCTTCTGTAAAACCCACACAGGCTGACCCACCCTGTCATTAATTTCTAAAACATGATGACACCCCCATATCATATTCACATGCCAGGTACATTTATTATACCCGGATATTATATCGTAACTCAGTAAATGGACTACTTGACTGTGTCTCGCATATCAAATACTTTACAAGATAGCACTATCATGTAATTGACAACATATTTGTATACATAACGTTGAAATATTCAATAAAAAGTTAAAAGGTGGGTAAAAGGTAAGGGAAGAGCTTGAACTGGGAATGTGTACCTCTCATGGGGATCCCATGGGGGTCTTCCCCTAAAAGCTCTAGAAGTTTTTGACTCTTAAAGCCAATTTTAGGCTATTAATTTCTATATAAACGGAAACATTGTCTAAGCTACAGAAGTTGCAATATTGTAAGTTTTCTTGGATGTTTTCATGTCTTCCTCTCTCAATATTCAGATCATGAGAGGGACAATGAAATCTAGACATAGCAATTCTAAATGTACATGGATAGACATAACTTGAATATTTCTCAGGTTGCAAAATTAACTTGAAAGATGAGTAAGTTTGCAGTTTTGGGGAGGACGTTATTTCAACATTCCAAGTTTGCATTGCAGTCTTTCATTCTTTGAGATAATACTATTAAAAAATCGATGGTTAAGCCCCCCCCCCCCCCCATGAAAACCATGTTGGCGATTAAGCTTCCATTGGTGAATTTGGCCTTTATCCACTATATGTATTTTATTTAATGAGCTTTATTAAATATTGGTTAAGAATACTTTAAATGGACCCAAATAGATATCCATACAGATGCTTAAAAAGGTTAGAAGAAAATAAGGAGATAAAATAGTCAGTTTACCGTGTGAAGAATGTGTTATTTCGTTTTAGTTTTGGACACATGTGATTCAATCGTAGAGGAGGCGATCAGGCTAAAAAATGTAAACATGTACCAAGAAGGTCAATTCAGGCAAAATAACGAAGGTAAAATAGCAATGAACGATTAACCGACATCTACATCGGATTTCAATCAGATTGGGTTAAACCTGAACATTCGGTCACATCATTTGCATACATTAACATATTTAATAATCTCCAGGCTCTACAAGACACCATCATCATGTAGTTAGCAACTAATCCTATTACATAGGGTTGAAATATGTTCTTGAAAAGTTAAATGCTATCATTATAGTAACAGTCAGCCCATCTAATGATTTTATCATTGGTAGAGGGAGAGTTGAAGAGTTTGCAATATGTGTGCAAACTGTGCATGGCCTTTTAAAAAATACTTTCACAGCTGGAAAGGGGTTTATTTTTTGTACTCATAACTTGACAGCAACGGATTTTGTGAGTGAGGAGATAAGGGACCGGACAGAATTTACGGCAGGGGGTGGGCCTGGGGAGAAATTATCTCTGACTTGGTTTTTTTCCTGGCCCCCCCCATCCACTGTGACCAAAATTTCACAGCCCCCCCCCCCCTTTCAAAAGTATAAAAATTTCATGGCCCCCCCCCCCCCAAAAAAAAAGAGAAAAAAAGTGCACAAAATCCTGCCTCTACAATAACTAAAAAGAGTACAAATTTCTTTGTTACTGTAGCACAACTGTAATATTTCTTTTGGTACTACTATTATGTTACTATTTCAGCCCAAACAACTTAGTAGTTGTAGAGGAAGTTTTTTAGAAAACAAAAAAAAACATTTTGACTATACATGTAATCATACACATGTGGTATAATCTTGTTTATTTCCCAACTAGACACCATAAGTAGTCATCACTTAATACCAAGGCATTTGATGTGGTGGTTTTAACTGTCATTCACTGATACATACACAGAAACACAGACACAGAGTAAACACACATTCACATGCGTGATTTGTGAAAAACTGTAGTGAGGACATTTGTGGGGAGTATCTAAGGACATCACATCACCTACATAGTGTATTCAAATATCTATTTATACTCATAATACAATAACTATCTAATGTCAGACATTTGTGATGTCATGAAGTGCTAGCAAACTAAGGATTTTATGCACACTGAGGTCTGACAAATATAGCTTTCACTTTCCTACACCAAATGCATTACCAATACACTTGTAAATGTAAGACATTTGTGACTTCATGAAAGTGCAAAGAAATTCAGAATGTTGTGGAATACTTAGATGTAATCAATATGCTTTCAGTTCCAAAACCATACATATTTAAACCTATAGTGTCAGGCATTTGTGTCTTCATGATGGGGACAGCAAATTCAGAATTGTATTCAATACACTGTACAGTGATCAGATGAGTATTACACACAGTTTTCTAAACCATTCACATTAAGCTTGAAGTGCAGTGTCAATGATGAATAGCCTTTTGCAATACAATCCCTTTATTCATAATCTTGAATTTATATATATATATATATATATATATATATATATACATATATATATATATATATATATACATATATATATATATATATATATATATATATATATATATATATATAAATATATATATATATATATATATATATATATATATATACATATGTATCCTTGATGGTAATTACACACTGAACCTGTTTCCACAGTGCTAAAATGTATGTATGTATGTATGTATGTATGTATGTATGTGTGTGTGTGTGTGTGTGTGTAAATGTGTGTGTGTGTGTGTGTGTGTGTGAACAACTTGGAGTATATAAGAGTAATTCAGGGTGTATCAAATTAATCTTGAGTAGTGTTTTTATGCTTCACTAAATAGGTACATACAAACGTACACACTTCCATTTTAATACATAAATGAAAGTGTAGACATTCAATATTAAAGGCGATATCAAGTGCTATCTCATGCAATGCTAAATTTTCTAACATATTAATTTTTTTCAATGACAAAATATTTCGCGGCCCCTCCTTTCAAACCATGAGAATTTTCATGGCCCCCCCTTCAAGCCTCCCATTTTTTTCATGGCCCCAATTTCTCCCCAGCCCCCCCCCCCCCCCCCCCCCCCCCCGCCGTAAATTCTGTCCGGTCCCTAAGCAAGAAGATAAAATTTGTAATTTCTTCTTTTTTCGTTATCTCTGCCTTGACACGACACTATACCCACATGTTTAATAAAGAAAACCAGACTTACTGTTATATTTCCGCATCCAATCATGATAACACACCCCCTTTAAAGTACATAAATTGAAAGAAACGTGTCTTTTGTGATTACCCAACTATAGTCTCTGTTACCAAGACACCTTGTAGCTAGTGGCTCTGCTCTCGACTTCAGGCTACCCAGCAGAGCGCCACAAGTGGTAGGTTTGAGTTGACAAGCCTGTAACACATGTTGAGAATTCTTGGTGAATTATTTTAAAAAAAAGGTAAACAAACAATCTGCATTTTTAAGAAGTGTGAATTAGAATGCCCGTACTTTATTGTATGTTTCTCATCGAAACATCTTAAAAGTTATGGGTAGGTCATTCAGTTCTGTCAGACGTGTCATTCACTGCTTGTTCCATGGCAAATAATTCATTCGGTCTTGAGCTAAGATGATACAAGCGACAACACTATAAACCGATTTGCACAGAAATACTCAATTGTCTCAAGAAGCTTGGGAAAAGTAATGTATTTCAGTGAACAGGGTCACTATGTAGTATTGCGTAAGCTCCAAGTGAGGGGTGCACTCAAGGAAAACAGTATGGGTTTTATGATAAACAGGGTTACTGAGTCTTTAAACTACCACCAAGTTTTTAATTATTTTTTTATAGACATCGGACAAATAACTCAGATTATCTTCAAATAATTAAGAAAACTACATTATATCACTCATTAACCATCCTCCCATTATTTTCTGCTTCATCTCTGTAACGTACATTCTCTTAATAACTAATGCTAACAGATTACAACAAATACAAGAACTTTGACGTTCTTCATTACTTTACATTTCGCTAGTCTGCAATCTTTTGTAACATTTTTGATTCTTATTTTATCATCGAAATATCATTTACAAACAGGAACCAACAACAGCGTTATCTAGTATTCGTTGATTTGTCTACTAATCTCGAATTAATTGGAATTATCTCTAGTAGTGAGTTTTGACATAGGCAGGGCTCCATAGTTTTAATAATTTGAAAAAGACAAATAACGCAATGTTACCCCAAGAAATTAAATCAAATATAATCATGATTGATTTCGACAACAAAGTTATAATTACCTTAGTTATAGTTACCTTATGCTTGCAATAAACTTCCCACTGATGTTTTCAATTGTTTGAAGGAATATAAGATAAATACTAGAGGCTGTTGTCTGGAAAATGTACTCGTCGTAAACCTTCTATAATCGAATAACTGGAATAACTGTTGGACATACAGAACTGTATTCTAATCCATTACCTGTACATTCCCGTCAAAGTTTAAAAGGACAAACTAAAAGAGATGATCTTGAAATCTGATCTTTTAACTCTAGCCACATGGAATGTTCAATCATTGGGCAATAAATCTGTTGAAGTTGCTGATTACATTGTTGAAAAAGGCATAGATATATTTTGTGTTACAGAGTCGTGGCTACCGGAATCTGGAGATGATCCTATTTTCAATGATTGCACACCTAATGGTTATTCTTTCAAACACCTTCCCTGTGAAGCTAAATCAACCACTGCTTCTGCTATTGGGGGCTTAGCTCTTATTTATAAATCAACTCTGAAACTTAATTACTTCTTGGAAACCGGTTCATAATATTTGTACATTTGAAGCCTCAGATCAGAAGTCACCGTTCAATACAGCGGTGTCTCACTAAGGCTGCTTTCACAAAAACTTGTATGGGGGGGGGGGGAGATTTTTTGTAAAACCCTAATTTTTTTCAAGTACCCCCCTGCCAAAGCCCCAAATATTTCAAGTACCCCCCCACCTGAATAAATTTTCAAGTATCCCCCACCCGAATAAATTTTTTTTGGAATACTCTTCCTGTGCGTTAACATTCCATACTAAGTACAAAACTGTACATAATACACTTAATACCAACTTTGTCCATTACATATATAATCAATTTGTATATTGTGTGTATATGTACACAAACACCAGTTAAAACAAAATGTTATGTTAACCAGTGCACTGCCTTTCCAAAAAACAACATATACTTATAAATAAAATTATACATAAAACAAGTCATTGAGAATGACATAGTCCCCGCTATGATTGGGTTTTAAGGAATTATCACTACTCTGATCACGCAACAACACTTGTGAACCTAAATCAAACAGACTTAGATATGTTGTGTCTGCTTGTTGGACATGGAACATGCCTACAACAATAAAGGATTGGTCGGGTATGGGGGATCATATCACGATGAAAATGGATATGCACATGCATGTCATAGAACACTGTCCTAATATCAACTTTGAATGAGATCTGTTCAAGCATGTCTGAGTTATGGCTTTGGACATGGAATATTCACAAACAAAATGGCTGCCAGGTGGCCATATTGGATCGTATCACAATAACAATGAATATGCACATGTATGTCATAGAACACTGTCCTAATACCAACTTTGAATGAGATCTGTTCAAGCATGTCTGAGTTATGGCTTTGGACATGGAAAATTCACAAACAAAATGGCTGCCAGGCAGCCATATTGGATCGTATCATGACAACAATGAATATGCACATATATGCCATAGAACACTGTCCTAATACCAACTTTGAATGAGATCTGTTCAAGCATGTCTGAGTTATGGCTTTAGACAGGGAAAATTTGCAAACAAAATGGCTGCTAGGCGGCCATATTGGATCGTATCGTGAAACAAATTGAGGTGCATATGTATGCCATTGTATGTTGCCCCTGTACCAAGTTTGAAAAAAATTGGTCCAGGCATCTCCAAGAAACGGCTGCGGATGGACGGACGGACGGACGGACGGACGGACGGACAGACGGAACCCAATCCATAAGTCCCCGTCCCGGACTTCGTCCGGCGGGGACTAATTACACTTTGAACAACTCTTGTAAAATGATCAGCAGACCAACTGAGTCTTTGTTTTCTGTTCAATATTGTATTAGTACATTATACTAGTAGTGTTACAGTTGAATGTCATTTTAGTTGTATTTGCAAATATTGTGATGCACATGTTATCTAAAGAGAGTTTTATACTGTATTGTTCCAGTTCAGTTTCCTAAACGTGTGCTAAAAGAAATCAAATTGGTCTAAATAACACTGAAAAAACTCTTAATAAAATGCATTGCCATGTATCCTGTTCTTGTTTGATGTAAATTAGTTCAATATAATGTCAAAAGAAAATAAATGTATGACTCAAAAATGCCAGCCACATTTCATCTAACAGAATAGGAATCAAGTGATGTATATTAGTGGTAATGATAATTAAGATGGCCCTATTATCATAGTAATTGTATATCTTAATGAACCTGGTAATACATTTACCTTGTAAGAGCCTGATTATTGGACTGGTTTTGACGTTTGATTACAAAGGTGAATGCAGGATTTTAAACAAAGTCTCAGAATGTGTTTATTCAATTTTTTGATTTCCAAGTGGTAGCTCACCTTCCAGATCTTGTGTATATAAACATGGCATTGTCATCATCATCATCATCAGACCCAATTTCTCCTTCAACTTCATCAGAGTTGGAACTAGCTGTATCATCATTCTCACTGTCACTGTCATCAGATGACAAATCACTCTCACTTTCTTTAGATTGATAATAGTGGCATCTTACAGCCTCAACTTTGTCTATTTTGTGCATTCCTGCCACAGCTGGAATTTCATAGTTGGAAAGGTACTTATCAAGTTCTTTCACTTTCAATTTGGAAATGTCACTGTTTCTGACAAGCGCATCCCAGTCATATGCATCAAATTCAGATATGTTTTAAGCATTCCAAAAAATTCCACAGTTTGTGCAAACACTACTTTATGAAAATGTTTATTAAGACTATATTGGAGTATTTGCTCATATTGTTTCAGTTCACTACCTCATTCCTGCCATATATCTTTAGGGTAACTTTATATTGAGAGTTATGTCAAAGTTTATTTATTTATCTTTATATTTACAAGTAATAGTATATTCATGCAAAGTTGAAAAGTATGTGCAAAAACTTATTTGACTTTTTCTCTGTTAACTCAGCTTGTGAGATATTGTCTTCTGTTTCACATGTAGCAGACGTTGCCAAAACTTCACCGGTCAGTTGAGTAGTGGTACTAAACGCAGACTCGGAGCTGGTTACTATGATATATATACTACCACTCTTCTTATTTGGAAAACCACAATTATCTTTTTTCCACACTGTTACGTTCTTATCTTCTACAACCTTTCATATTGTCATTATTCTATACTATCCCATCATTGAACTAAAGTGTTAGGATTTAACTGATTCCCGAAACCTTTAAACTGTACCGTGTACATCATACAACTTAAACTTGGTGCACAGCCTTCACGATGAAGGGGTTGACCGATGTATGTTTTCGCAAGGCTATTTTATCTTTTTCCAAATAAATTCAGAAATTTGTTGAATAGTTTCTACAAGAGCAGTGTCCTCCTGTTGAAAAAGCAGGACGAAACCGAAGTACCCGGGGAAAAACGTGCATTGTTCAGCAAGGTCAAAATGAGTATTACCCTTGTCTTTGAAACAGCTATAATGGATTATATTTTGTTTAGCACCTTTGACAATTACTGGGTTATTTCTTGTTCAGAACCTTTGACAGTTATTATGTACTGATTGATTGGTTGAATGTATTTTCAGAGTTTAAAAAGTTGAGTGTATAAAGTCTGGGTTTGGGAGATATTGCTGGTGAGTATAGTACATGTAGAATTGTACGTATTGCAGCATATGTAACCATCATATAGAAAATGTAGAATTCTACATATTGCAGTCACTTGCAGCATATATGTAACCATCATATAGAAAATGTAGAATTCTACGTATTGCAGTCACTTGCAGCATATGCAACCATCATATACTAGTAGTATGTAGAATTCTACGTATTGCAGCATACATAACCATCATATAATACATGTAGAATTCTACATATTGCAGCCACTTGCAGCATACGTAACCATCATATAATACATGTAACATTCTACGTATCGCAACATACGCAACCATTATATAGTACATGTAGAATTCTACGTATTGCAGCACACGTAACCATCATATAGTACATGTAGAATTATAGGTATTGTAGAATTATGTAACCATCATACATGTATAGTACATGCAGAATTATGTAACCATCATGAAGTACATGTAGAATTCTACGTATTGCAGTAGAATACGTAACCATCATTTTTGGCAGAACTCTCATCTAGTGTTTCGATATAATTAAATGACTTGTCAACGTATAAAGTTAGTACATATGTACATATATTAATACACTAAAGGTCAGGCTTGCCTAGAAGACGATTTTCAATGCCTTCAAA